>NC_044553.1:153030716-153108216 GCF_007565055.1 Rhinopithecus roxellana | reverse complement strand
TCTGGAGGCCAGAAGTCTGAATCAAGGTGCTGGTGGAGCCATGTTCCCATTGCAGTCAATCACCCCAGGAGAGCTAAACACTTGAGCAGGTGGCTCTGAGGACGTGCGAACTTGGCTGGCCCCATTTGGTCTGTTCTCCAGCCCTGTTCGGCATCTCAGCAGCCAGAGAGCCAGTCAGGGTTGGTGAGGGCTGACCTCCGCCGGCCTAGTGGGGTGGCCTCATTAACTCAGTCTTGATGGGCTTAGGCCTTGGCTTAAAGGCAATTGTTCCTTTCTAGACCACATGGTTGGCTTCATGCCCAGTTCTTGTCAAATCAGCATTCTTCTTTCAGAATAGCTGTTAACCCTATCTAAGGACCAGGTAGCTCATGGTCGATTTTTTCCATTGATATCAAGAGCAACAAGGAGCTTTCCCCTCCATAGGTGAGTTTCATGCCATAGATTATTATGTAACAATGTCAAGTAGAATGCCTCTAAATGGGGGCTCTTACTGTCTTGCCTGCCTGGGCCGCATCACTAGCAGCCCACTGTGTCTGTTTGGGTGATCTGCCCAGCTCTGGCAGGCATACCAGTTGTCACCCTCATTCCACAGCACACAGTTGTTACAAAAGATGAATGAGATAACAGCAATTAACGTTTGTAAGGCACTAATGCTGAACCACTAGCTTAAGTGTTTTACGTACAGGAGCTCAGCAAACCCCCACGATAGGCTTATGAGTTAGGTATTGTCATCTCCATTCCATAGGTGAGGGAACTGAGGCACAGAGAGACCACCCAAGTCCCTCACCCAGTGTTATGGGTTGAATTGCTCCGACCCTCCAAATTCATGTGTTGAAACCCATACCAGGAGTACCCCAGGATAGGACCTTATTTAGAAATACAGTCCTTGCAGACGTAATTAGTTAAAATGAGGTCATAACAGAGTAGAGTGGACCGCTACTCCAGTATTGCTGGTGTTCTTTTACAAAGGAGGAATTTGGACACCAGCACTCACGAAGAAAGAACACCACAGGAGGAGGAAAGCAGAGATTGAGATGATGTTCCTACATTTAAGGGACGTTCAAGATTGCCAGAAAACCTTCAGAAGCTGGGGGAGAGGTGTGGAATAGATTCTTCATCACTGATCTCAGATTCCTGGCCTCCAGAACTGAGAGACAATGTATTTCTGTTGGTTAAACCACACCATTTGTGGTCCTTCCTTAGAGCAGCACTAACAAACAAATACACTCAGTAATTGCTGGATTTCAGATTTAGATTTAAGCATCCTGGCTCCAAAGTCCAGGTTCTATACTTGGATGCTTGCGGCCTCTTGATACCTCCTAGCAAGCACTTGGCACCATGCCTTGCCCATAGCAGGTGCTCAGAGCACGGGAACTGTTCATATTAGTTCTGCCTCTTCTTCGAGAATGGCCCACTCGTAGGCAGTCAGGGATGAAGCAGACCCGTGTGCCCTTCACCCGCTCCATGGAGTCAGAAGCCAAGGACTCCCAGGTCTGTGTCTCCAGCGGATCCCATGTCCATCCTCCCGTTTCCACTGCCACAGCTGCAGTGGGTCGCTGTGCCCAGAGGACACCGCCATGTACAGGTGAGGAAATTAAGACCCAAACAGGTAAAGCAATTGCCCCACAGTGCACTGTTAGTGAAGAAGCTGAGACTGCAGCCTTGTCTGAATCCAAATTTTACACTGGGGAGGTCCCTCTGGCTTCCTGGCTAGCAGCCTGTGAAACGGTGACATATTAATAATAAGAAATATACATTTAGTCTCTGGTTCGAGTTCCTGAGACAGTGCTTCTAGCACCCTTGTAGATAGGGGTACTAAGAGAATTGTTGGTTTAGTATTTGGTCTTTGACCTGATTCCCGAGAGCTTAGTAATTTCCAGAGTGACAAGAGCATCTGATGAAGAGCTCCTGGATCCTTTGCAGTTTCTTGGGTGATAGGAACATCTTTTGTTCTAGTGAAGCAAGTCTTGGTGGGCTCCTGGGTAGGCTCATAAGGAATCTGGCTACCAGGGAAACCAACCATGAATCAGAGGGTTGAAGCTTTCAGCCCACTCCCCTCCTCATGACCTCCCAAGATGGGAGAGAGGCTGCAGGTTGAGTTGATCACCAGTGACCAATGATGTAATCAATCATGCCTATGTAATGAAACATCCATAAAAACCCCAAAAAGGACAGGGTTTAGGCACTTTGGGACAGCTGAAAGCGTGGAGGCTCCTGGAGGGTGGTACACTGGGAGAGGACATGGAAGCTCTGTGCCCAGTACCCCATACCTGGCCCTCTGACTCTCATTTATCTGGCTGTTCATATGTATGCTTTATTAATAAAATAGACCATTAAGCATAAGTATTTCCCTGAGTTCTGTGAGCCCTCCTAGCTAATGAACTGAACCTGAGGAGGGAGTTGTGGGAATCTCACTTTATAGCCAGTTGTTCATAAAGTATAGGTGACAGCCTACTACTTGCAACTGGCATCTGAAGTGGGGGCAGTCTAGTGCGACAGAGCCCTAAACCGATGGGATCTGACGTTATCTCCAGGTATAAAGTGTTGGAATTGAATGGAATTGAACTGCAGGACACCCAGTTAGTGTCTGCTGGACAATTTGGTGGTTGGAGAAATTCCACACACATTTTGGTGACCAGAGGTGAACTGTAGTGTTGAGAACTTGAAAAAGTTTGTTTTCTCCTATCTCAAACACGGCCAAAGCCCACTCTGTAACTAGCTGTTGAATGAAAGAATGAAAAACCGAATAAACCCATGCTGCATTTCTCTACACACCAATTTACTAGAGTCACGCAAACTTGTCACCTTCCACTAGGCTACATCACTGCCACTCACATTGGCTTCCTCTGCCCTTTCCCCCAGTTGCAAAGTACAGAAAGACCTTGTTTTCCTGCTGGAAGATAACTTCTGAACTCACAAACATGCAGGGTTCCTCCGAGTGCTCACTGCTGCTGTTGAGAGATATACCTCTCTAGTGGTGTAACAAGGGCCACACAAATGAGAGACCCCACAGGTGAGCGGCAATGGAAAAACTGGACTCAGGCACTGCTCTAAAGAGGCAAGATCTCCTGCATGAAGTCTTTTTAATTTTTAATTTTTTTAATGCTCCAAAAGGGCGTTTTGAAATCTGAGGATCTGAACTAAATATTTGCCCAATCAATTCCAGGGCCATGTCAAGGGGTGGTGATGCAGAACAAATAGTCGGTGACCTTGCTCCTGGCTCAACCTTTTCTATCCATTCATTCATTTATTCATTCGTTCATGCAACAAATACTAGTTGGGCCTCTCTCATATCCAGTTGGCACTGAGGCCAGGTGGGCTGAAGGAATGCAGGGTGAACAGGGCCCCACCTTTGAAATGTCCTATCTAATAGGGATGGTGGGGTTGGGGGGCAGACATTGTTATCAGGTCAACCATGTTTGATGGTGGGATGACAGTCTGCCTTAGGGAGCTGAGGGGTTTCTGTGAGATCTTGAGAAAGTGCAGGTTCTTAGAGGTGGGACGCTATGGGAAACCTGGGAAAACAAGACTTTCTGTGACTGCAGCCACTGGGTACATGAGAGCAAGAGGAGGAAATGAGGCAGAACAGGCAGGAGGTGACCAGATCAGGGAGGGCCTTGACTGTAGATAGAGGCTTTGAACCTTATTTTGTAGGCAATACGGAGCCATCGGCTATTTTTGAGAAGTGGAGGGTTGAGATTAATCAGAATAAGGAGGCTTCACTCTCAAGGCTGAATCGAAGATGACTTGCTTCCTTTCTCTCTCCTTCATCACATCAGGGCTGCGGTCATTCGACATCACCACCCCCTGCTGTGCTGTTGCCATGGTAACCCTAGACCTTGGCCTTCTTTCAGGCTTGTCTTCCACTCTGGAATTCACTCACCCACCTGCCTCTGTGGGGGCAGAGGAGGGAGTGAGTCAGCCTGGGCCTTACTTTATTTCTTGCCTGATTGTTGAAAAACAGAATCCAACTTCCCAGAAGGCACAGGGGGAAATGAATCACTCTTTGAGCTAGCAGGCTTGCTTTTCGGCCAATAAAATCAAGGAGTAGAAACAAGGGCATGCATTCCCCTGAGCCCCAGAGGCCTTGGGTGCCCTCAGGCATTTACTGGACAGCTTCTCCTGAGTGAAGCCCAGAGCTGGTGTAACTAACTCCAAATGGTCTCGCCAGGCAATTTCCTTTACAGAACATTTCCTCGTCAAGTTCCCCTGAGACTGCACTCATGTCCAGCTCAGGGCTATGTTTTAGGGGCAGGAAGGGAGAGGAACCCCTTTGGGCTTTCCCCTTCCATCTTCCTCCCTTCTGCAAGGACTTTTCCACTATACAAGAGCAGTCTGTCTATTGCTCCAAATATCGGTTTCCTGGTTTCCTGGCAGCGAGCCTATTCCTGCGGTTGCAGCATTATTTGGGCCAGGGAACCCCATGTCACACAATTACTGGAATATTTTGACTCTTAAACAATCATCAACACTGGAGGCAGCTCTCCCCTGTTCCCTGGTCACCTTCTCCTTGGTGAAAATTCTGGGTTTGTGACAGTGAGACATCCTGCTTGCCAGAGCCAAGAGCCTGGGCCAGCTGGGTCTTGTTCTGAAGTCCATGGCTGAGCTTTCAGTATCAGCCCCGGGCCTCCTGGACACTGAGTAAGCGCCCTAGCGTGTACATGGCAAGCAGCCACGATTCCCAAAGCCTAGAAGATTCTTTGAGCTGGTCCTAAAGTAACAGCCCCCAATCTTTCAGTCCAGGACAGACTCTGGGGAAAGATTCTGCCCCCACTGGATCTACCAAGAGAGGAGAGCTGAGAGCTGAACACTTATTTAGAAAAAGTTCTAGAAGCTCAGTTAGGAACTTCAGGCACCACTGTGCCTTTTTGGAACTTCCCCTTGGGAGGATTCAGTGTCAATTTTCCTGTGTAGCGACAGTGGCAACATGAAAAAGGTTTGGGGTCCCCAGATGGCAGTGGGATTTTGTGGAGAGACCCCCAGCTCAGAGCCTGTGGTGGCAGCACTGACTGTCAGGGCTGCTGGAATGAAGGTAATAATCATATAGCTAATGTTTGCATAGTGCTGTTGTGAGACGTGACATATACAGTCACTGATTAATCCTCCCAACAGCCCTATGAGGTCAGTAGTGTTATCATCATCCCAATTTATGGATGAATATACTGAGGCCCAGAGACGTGAAATGAATTCCCCAGGATCACACAGCTTCTAAGGAGCACAGCTAGGACTTGAACCCAGGAATTCTGGTTTTGAACATGCTGGCAACCTGGACGCCACCGAGTGGGAGTGAAATGGCCTGCCTGGCAGGAGGATCAGCGCTGACAGGAGAGCGTGTGGGAACTGTTGTGCTGGCCCTGAAGGCACAGGGTGAGCTGGGCCGAGGAAAGGAGACATCCTTCCTGGCTGGACCGTTCCCAGCTCTAACTGTCCCGGGAACTTGGTGTCCATGGTCAAGGGCTGGAGACGGTGCTGGAACCCAGCTGCCTTGGTGGCCCTGGCCACCAAGAAAACCACAGGGTCCTGCCCAGAGTAATGCATTTGCCAGACATCACCGAGGCTCAGGGCAAACAGAACCACATCCCATCCACCTGCCTTGCCCTGTGGAAGGGGTGGTTTATTCTCACAGACTCTGGGTGGGTCCACTCCACATACTCAACCAGTCTGAGCTGGACCACCTGGGTCAGAAAGGTGGGGAAACTGAGGGCCAACAGGGTGAGGATTTGCCTGAAGATCCAGAGCACAGAGCCTGGATGCAAAAGCAAGAGCCTCTGGGTCTGCAATGTGCTCTGTGGCCACAGCCACTGTCCTGGGAGAGACACAGGCCACATCTCTGTAGCCACAGGAGGGGGCAGTGCCTCACTGGGCTCTTCTGACCAGGTCCCTGTGGAAGCCGCCCTGGTGGTGTCTGCCTTTCTGTGGCTTTCTCAGCCCCTGCTCTGGAGCAAGGTACTAGCCCTGCCTGAGGCAGCTGACTGCCCACACCCTGTCCCCTCCCCATAAACCTGGGTAACCTGCTGGAACGGGACTTGGAGCTCCTCATACCTTGTGTCTGGGACCAGGTCTGCCAGGGGAGTCTGGGGCAAACCCCGGAGGGGCAGGCAGAGGACGCATTTATTGAGTGTCTACCACGTACGAGACACTGAACCAGGGTCTTCGTGGCATTGTGTTGTTTACTCGGAACAACCACCCTGTTGTGGAAAGGGCCTGCCAGGGGCAGAAGTTCCGGAGACAGAAACTTGCTCCAAGAGGTTGGATGCTCTGCCAGAGGCTGCACAGCGCCAGGGTGTGGAATGTCCAGGCCCTGCCCATCTCAGTGCCGCTCCCCACTCCCCACGGGCCAGCACCTGCTGTCCTGGACTCCTGAGCCTTCGGTGTCTTCCTTGTCCCCACTCTAAACACAGAACTACTCACACCCAGCCCTCCCCTGCCGCATCCTCCTGCTTGAAACAGATGAGCAGCCCTGGGAGGGCTATGGTTTCGTGGGGTCGACGACCTTGCCCAGAAAGAGGACACTCTGGGTGCTGGTGGAAAAGATCACCACAAGGAAGGGCCGGTTGAACCGCAGTACATGGCGATTGGTCTGGGCAGAGAAGAATTTGACTGCAAAGCCGGTGGCTGCTGCAGCCTCGGTGCCAGCCTCATCCACATCCAAGGTGGCCTTGTGGAAACTCTGGGAGGAAAATCACAAGCATTATCTCCAAGCCAGCAAGAGAAGGGGCCTGGACAAGACTGCGAGAGTCAGAAACTGCTAGGGAATAACATTGCCCCTTATAGCCTGCAAGGTCACTTCTTGGGGATAACACAGCAAGAATTTCATTTGGGAGGATTTTTGAGCTGGAGACCTCCTGCCACACACAGTCATGGCAGCTCTCATTAAATGAGCGCTTGCTCTGTGCTCGGGGCTTTGCATGCATCTTATTTGATCTTCATAGCCATCCTATGAGGTCAGCAGTATGATGCCCATTTTAAAAGTGAGGAATGTAAATTCAGAAACTAGTACCCCTTCAATAACATAAGAGGAAGAACCAGAATTCAAGCTCAAACCCAAGGCTCTACCCCCTCGCACACTTTGCTTAGCAGAAGTCTCCCTCATACAGATGCACCCAATGCAGCCTCACCTGTGTCTCTCCTCTCTGTTTCCTCCTTTTTTTTTTCTTTCTTTTTCTTTTTCTTTTTTTTTTTTTTTTTTTGAGATGGAGTCTCACTCACTCTGTCACCTAGGCTGCAGTGCAGTGGCCTGATCTCTGGACACATTGCAACCTCCACCTCCCAGCCTCAAGTGATTCTCCTACCTCAGCCTCCTGAGTAGCTGGGATTACAGGTGCCCACCACCTGTCACCACACCAGGCTAATTTTTATATTTTTAGTAGAGTTGAAGTTTCACCATTTTGGCCAGACTGGTCTCGAACTCCTGACCTCAAGTAATCTGCTTGCCTCTGCCTCCCAAAGTACTGGGATTACAGGTGTGAGTTACCATGCCCGGCCCCACCTCCATTTTCTATCATTGCATGTATCTCTCTCTGAAGATGTTGTGTCCCTGACTCGTCTGGGAGAGCTGTCTGAGTTGGGGGGCTGATTCAACACTATATCCCAGCACCGAGCACCACATCCAGGGCTGGTTGACAGCATCCAGGGTGGATGCTGATGTCTGCAGATGACTGAACACACTCAGGCTCTGAGACTCCATGTGGCAGCTTGGGAGCCCCATCACCTGGCAACTCCCATGGGCACAAGTGCCCCACCGAGGTCTCTAGGGGTTGATGACTTACTTTGGATGCCTCCAGTTTTCGCTCTTTGGTGATGCCAGATAAGTCAGCCCACTTGGAGAACAGATCCACGAAGCCCAGCCTGGGCAAAATCTGATCTAGTACATAGGAGCCAGAAATGGAGAACTTGGGGAAATGCAACTCTAGCTTCTTGTAAAAATTCCTGAAGGGGGGATTGGGTTAAAACATTAGATTAATGAACAAGCCAGGATCCCTGCTGGGCACAGCCCTCCTTGGTGGCCCTCTTTAGCTGGCTATATTCCATCTGAATTCTATCCCCACAAACAGCTTTGGCTCAGACTACCTCCCACAAACGGGTGTTGTCCCCAGGGCCTGCTGTCTGTGGGATCTCGTGTCCGTGGTAGCCCCTCTTCAGAGATTGCTTTCTGTGGGTGTTCAGGTGCCCAGGGAGACAGATGTAAGTCTCGCCAGGTGGCAGTTTTGCCCTTGCCTCTGTTATAGCCCTGTGAGTTTTACTCTTTGTGAACCAGCTAATTTCTTTGTATTGGATTCCCTCCACCATGAAAGTTGTGTGATTTTTCTATTCACATGTACCCTTGGGCTAGGATCCTTTTCTTATATATGGTTGAAGACTTTTTTCAATCATAGCCAGCATGATGGGAAGCCTTCCTGTTAATTCCTTGGGTGGGTGGATGGAGTTTTTTTGAATCCCGCTATGGCAGCTTAGTCAACCATCTGGGCCAGAGGGGCTGCCTCTTCATTGCACAGAGGTAACCCGCCAAGAGGCAGAGTCACTTGACCCAAGTCTCGTGCAGTGGAAGAGCTACGTCTAGAACCAGGACTCTGAAGTCCTACTGTGGTTCTTTTTTCCCTAACGAGGGGAAGTCATAGTTTAAATATAACAGGAGAGTTCATCATTTAAAGGAAGCCCATGGAAGGTCTCAGAGCAAGTGAGAATTCTCTCATAATTTGGCAATCACTCCCTATTTGGGGGCACTGTCTTTCATTAGAAAGGTATATTTGATGGATAGTACTGTAGATTCAGCCCCCATAGCACACTGATTACCTCTTCTGCAACAAGTTGTTCCACCTCATTAACATCTCTGGAGTCAAAACCTCTTCGATCTCCCTCATTTTGCCTTGGTTAGGGAGAATGAAAAACACGGTTGCGTCTCCTTTGTAATCCATCCGTAGCACTGAGCAGGGCAAGTATCTGTCATGAAGATACCAGTGGTGCTCCTGGTCCTGCAGCATCATGGGCACCTGGACTGTTGTACTCTCATCAACATAGAAGTCTTTGGGAGTGGTCCTTGAGGAAATGAATGGTTTCTCCCACAGGGCTGAAGGGAAGATGAAAAGAAGGTACAGGACATCTGCGGGCCACAGAGTCAGTCCTCCAGGCAGGGAATGCCACCTGGTGTTCCGAGCTACTGAAAGAGTCGCTCCAGATCCTGCCCTATGAGCTCATCAAGTTGTCCCATTTTGACCATTCAAAACCTGACATGCCCGGGGAATGGATTCCTTAGGCCTCATTTAACTTTTAAAATGAGAGATAGCAGAGGATGTTCATTTTCTAATATGTGAATAGGATTGATAGAGAAGAAACCAGGGATGCTGGAAAGAGGGGCTCATTGTTAGGTAAGCATCCTTGAGAAGGAGAGAGGAGATGGCAGAGTGTGAGCAGAGGGGTTGGCCTTCCGTGAGAGGTGGGTCACTACTGCCATGATGAGAGGAGGATGTCTGAGCTTGCGGGTTCAAATGCAGGGAGGTGAGTAGATTTGGAGGTGAGTAGATTTGGAGGTGAGAAGATTTGGAGGTGAGAAGATGAGAGATTTCCTGTGTAACTGATTCTGTTTTCTCAATGAAGAGTGAGACAAGATTTTTAAGTGAAAGTTGTGAGTGGGCAGGACATTTGAGAAGGATGAATCTGTTATTTTAGTTGTTTTGGAGAGTGGAGATATGTAAGTAGGATTGCTGGACAGTGTAGAGAGATCAATGAAGATTTGCATTCACAAATATCAAGTGAGACCATCAGTCTAGTTGGATGTTTTTCTTCAGCCACATTCAGCTGCTGCATGCAGATGCAGACTAATTAGACCTTTAGGTTTAAGCAGGTTTGCAATTTTGGAGGGTAAGTATGATAGAGGGAGGGAAAACCAAGAAAGTTAAGACTTCAGAGTATTTGCAAGGAAGTGACCACAATGATGGCCATGCAGTGTGACGAGGGAAGCAAGGACAGCAAGCGATGTGCAATGAGGTGATGGCAGGTAGGGTGAATGGACTGAGGTCTCCATGCCAGGAATTTTCATCCAGGGAAAAGCAAGGGATCTGGGATTCTAATCAATGTCTTCCTGACGGTGAAACCCGTACTACTGTTTCCCTTCCTGCCTTAGTTAATTTTTTTTTAAGTTTAAAAGTTTTGCTATTTCAAAGCAAAGCTTCTTTTTTGGAGATGGAGTCTCATTCTGTTGCCCAGGCCAGAGTGCAGTGTCACAATCTCAGCAACCTCCACTTCCTGAGTTCAAGCAATTCTCCTGCCTCAGCCTCCTGAGTAGCTGGGATTACAGGCATGTGCCATGAAGCCCGGCTAATTTTTTTTTTTTTTTGTATTATTAGCAGAGACAGGGTTTTACCATGCTGGCCAGGCTGGTCTTGAACTCCTGATTTTAAGATACGCCTGCCTTGGCCTCCCAAAGTGCTAGAATTATAGGTGTGAGCCACTACGCCCAGCCTCAAAACAAAGGTTTTTTAAAAAGTTTTCAATAGTGCATGAAAATTCCACATGCAAATTACATGGAATGACTAATTTGGCTGAATCATTAGGCTGAGAGTTGCTCCCTAGAATTTTGTTCCCTGTAAATTCTGGGTTCAAGCTGGTTAGAATTGTGAGATTTCAAAGTAAATTGCTCTCTGAAGGCCCTGGTGGTCAGATATGATGATGGTCAGACTCAGCAGAGCTCCAGTTTGCACCTGCTTGTCTCCAAGCTCCTTTTCCCAACTCTAACCCCACTAAACAACAGCAGCCCCAGGCTACCACCAGAAACTACGCAGTGATGCTCCCCTCCATGGTGGCACTCTGATGGCTGGATGAGCTTGGCATATAGATTCCCCTCCAAGCTCTGACTTGTCCGCTTGCATCGGCAACTTTCTCTCTGTCCTTCCAACTCTTCTTTCCTCTAGACCTTCACTTTCCCAGCCACAGTTGTGTGGGGTCTAACTCCTATAACAATCTCCTTACCATTGACTTGAGATGGCTCTCCTTCTCTGATGAAACCCTGACTAATCCACACTGTACAAAATTGTTCACACACTGTGATATCAACTGTGTGGACATATATGTGTGTGAATGGAAGGTGAGGAAAAGATGCTAAAACATTAACATTTGTTGCCTCTGAGTGGTAGGACTAGAGATTATGTCTACTTTCTCCTTTATGCTTTTACATATTTGTAAAGCTTCAAAATGAGCATTGTTATCATTAGATGAACTATAGTTGCTATTTATTGAGTACATAAAACGGTCAGAGGTCGACAAACAAAAAAGTTTATAGAGATATTAACTATTGTAGGCATTGCAGATCGTTCCATCTCTGCAGTAATGAATCAATCTGCCATTGTAGCATGAGATCAGCCACAGACAATACATAAATGAATGGGCCTGGCTGTGTGCCGATAAAACTTTATTTACAAAACCAGTGGCTGAACACATTTGGCCCAGGGGCTGCAGTTTGTCCATCTCTTTAGATCCTTTTAGGAGTATACACATGGGTTAATCATTTGATCCTCAAAGCCAACCTTTGAAGTAGAGATTTGTCTTATCCCTGCTTTGAGCAAACAAGCTGACCTGTTTGCACTGTTGGTAGAGGCTGAGCTCAGATATGAATCCAGCAATTCAATTCATGATCACTGGCTATAATGCATTTTGTACGTTACTTTTATTAAGAAAATGAATAAGAAAATATGTCTAAAGATAGGAAGGAATGGAAACCTCAATACTACAGAGTCTTCAACATACAACATTCTAACATTGCATTCTCTGAGGGCTGCTTAACTCTATCAGACACAACCTTTTTACTTACCCTTTTGTAAAAATATATTTAACCAGTCAACAAATTAGGGGGTTGGAGGTGGGGGTGTGGATTTAGCACACACCAATGATCTGACTCTCACCTTTGAAGTAAATGTAATTCACCAGCACCATCAAGACGTCCTTCTTGAGCTCACTGACCAAATCCACAATCTTCCCTCGAGTTTCCTTCTTGACGTGGTCATTGATAAGCTGGATTGTGCCCACAGTGTCATAGAAGTTGGTGTGGAAGAGTTTGGCCTCATAGAAGGCCGCAGTGTCATTCAGGAATTTTGCAAGGAACTTCAGGCTGTGGCTCAGGAACAGAGCACTGCCCACGTGTGTTTCCAGCCCAAGATCGGGGAGGCTGAGAGTGTGCAGGAGGTGCTGGAAGCCCCTGTGGATGTCGGACTCAGACAGCTCCGTGAGGTTGAACCCCAGGCCCTCAAGGATCTGACTGCGGCTGTGTGAGCAGGCCCCCAGGGAAAGCATAGCGTAGGCGGCCGAGATGCTCAGCGGAGAGAAAAAGATGTTCTTCCCTGGGGTCTCCGAGGCGATCAGGTAGTAGAAGCGGAAGGCAAAGTCAGCATTGGCAGGGGCAATCTTGAGGCTGGGGGAGCCCTCACCTGTCTCCAGAATCTGCTGGTGGGAGCTGTTACTGCAACTCTCACCATCATGCTCAACGTGCAGCTGGCCATGAGAAAGGGCCAGTAGTCCAACCAGCAGGAGGAGCAGGTAGTTGATAAGATGCATCCTCTGCACTCTCAGGCCTAGGGGAGGGAAGAGAATGCCCAGGAAATTCCCCCAGCAGAACACCTGGCCCTGCTGAGAAGGCGGGCAGTGGGCCAGCACCCGGAGATCGTGAGTGACACCCTCAACTCCTGCAGACGAGCTTGTGAAAGACAATGTAACGCCCACCACCCTCCACATGTGTGGTGACAGCAACACTATTGGACAGCAATGCTTTAGACATACAAGGCACACTCCTCGCATCCATCATGTCATTGTGCTACCCAACCATGTGAGCTCTGCACAGCACTAGACTCCATTCTCACCCAACAGAGCAGGAAACGAAGACTCCAAAAATGACTCACCCAAGTCACCTACCTAACAAATATCCTAGCCAGAACCCACATCCCCAAACTCAGGTGCTGCTTCTCCCACACTTCTCTTTCAGATGAGTTGATTTCATTAGCGCAGTGATTTGGCATAGAGGATGGCAATCATCAGAGTTTATTTTAGCGTCTGCTCCACAAACATCTGTGGAGTGCTTTATATCGTTTACAAACCACTTTCATGCCATTTAGTTTGACCCTCCCACTCCTGTAGAGGTCAGTAGAACTGGTCTTTGTATTGTTACCCTGTACAGATGAGGACATGGATGTTTAATAAGTGTCCTTACTTATTAAAGTGAGGATCAGGACAAAGTTGTGGGGATAGAATTGGTACCCTTTCCATAATGAACATCTGTCCAAGACAGGGTGCTCCAGTTTCTCCCCCAGATCTGCTCCTGCCCCATCAAATGGTCCCACCAGTATCTGGTTGTCAGGCCAAAAAGCCTCTAGCCTTCTATCCACCCACAATCCATTTAATCCACTTCCATGGACTGCAGGGTTGGGTTGATTTTATTTTATTCTATTTTTTGAGACAGGGTCTCACTCTGTCACCCAAGCTGGAGTGCAATGGTGTAATCATGGCTCACTGCAGCCTTGACTTCCTGAGCTCCGGTGATCCTCCCACTTCAGCCTTCCAAGTAGCTGTAACCACAGGCATGCACAGCCACACCCAGCTAAATTTTTGTAGAGTCAGGGTCTCACCATGCTGCCCAAGCTGGTCTCCAACTCCTAGACTTTCCTATAGGTTCTTCAGCCTCTCACCCGCTCCACTGTTATGATCCTCAACCAGGGCTCAGAAAACTTTTTCTGCAAAGCGCCAGATAGTAATATCTGTGGTTTTGCAGACCACACAGTCTCTGCTGCCACTACTCAACTCTGCTGTGGCAGCTGAAAACAGTCTCAGACCAGACATGCATGAACAAGTGTGGCTGTGTTTCAGTGAAACTTCACTTATGGACACTGAAATGTGAATTTCATATTATTTTCCTATGTCACAAAATGTTGTTCCTCTATTGATTTTTCAACCCTTTGTATATTTACCTTTTATACTTATCACTTATATTTTATATTTATACTTTGTTTCTTGCATTCTTAGCTCATGGGCGGTGGGTCAGATTTGACCTACAAGCTGTGGTTTGTTGATCCCTGACCTAGACCCTTGCAGAAAACTTCCTAGTCTTTCTGCTCTCTGTTCTCCACTCAGCAGTTGGAGGGATCATTTAGAAACATACATAGGACCGCATCACTCACAGACACACCTCCCCTCTGGCATGAACTCCCCAAGATCACCTGGATCACTTGGGAGCCAGAAGACCTTGGCCCCCAGTCAGTGCTGCCATGTACCAGCTGTGTGTCTCTGGGGGAGGTTTTTCTGGGTCTCTAGGCACAGTCACCCACCAGTGCCCATGGATCCGAGGTTGGGGGCTTTCTAGCCTGAGTATTTCTCACCTCTAGAAAGGTGTCCCAGCTTGCCTGGGACTTTCCTGGTTTTAGCACTGAAAGTATGTCCTAGAAGAATTCTCAGTCTTGAGCAAAAAAGAACAGCTTGTCACCCTCCCTCTAGAGTCTTTCTCGTCTCCATTGTCTCAGAGGGTTACTCACGGCACAGTCTGTCCTGGAGTGGACCCCCTGGGTAGCTGTCTCAGCTCTGTCTTGTCAAGCCCAGGAGGACTGGTCAAACCACACCTTCTCAGTACCACCCACTGTCTCCCAACCAGGTAATTATTAACAGGCCATGGGCACAGCATTGCCTAGACAAGGAAAACTCACCAGAAGTTACTTCACCCTCTCCCAAAAAGACACCCCACTTCCCACCTGGGGAACCCCAAGAGCATTCACTTCTTCATGTTTGTACAGTGCATGGAGGTCTGCCTGGTGCTTGGTGCTCCCTGAGTGCCCCAGGAGCCCCTTGGAAGGTCTGGTCTCCACCCGGCCCCTCACTGGCTATGTGAAGTTGAGCTCATTTACTCCCTCTCTGAGCTTCAGTCATCCACCTCCCACCTACAACATAAGGGGCTGGATCATACGGGGCAGCAAGCTCCAGCGCCTTCATAGACCAGATAAGGAAGACTCCATGGTGCCATGGTGGGGAATGGTGGAGATGTGGGGAGAGAGCCAGTTCTCTACAGGCCAGGCAAGACCCACTTGTGGGCGGGGCCTTGCAGCCGGGCCTCCAGTTTGCAATCCTGGACTCTGTGATTTCTGAGGATAGAGTCCACTGAGATCTCATAGGTCATACCATAAGGACAGTACATCCTAGGGCAAGGGTGGCATGGGGTGGGACGAGGAACCTCTTTTGGCCAGGAATTCAACTTGCATTTTTCTTCTTTAGCCATGGAATTGAACTTGTTCTCTCCCCAGTAATCAGTGAACCTCTGCACCCTTGCACCTTTATACCCTCCTGGGGCAGCCATTTCTCACGCCATGTGGGGAAGGACTGCAGGAAGCAAAGTGGCCCTGGGTGTTCTGACTGAGATGACCTTGACCATTCAGGCATCCTCTAGCAGACTTTCTGGGTGTGTTTCCAGCTTGCTGGGCCTTAAGGTAAGTGGAATATATACCACTGAGCAGCACAGTGGGCTGGGATCCCTGAGCGATGGAGACACATGGGATGGCAGAGCAAGCACAAGCACAGCCCTGGAGCCAGCTGGCCTGAGGTCCAAAATGGGTCAACATCAGGACAAGAGAGGAAGCTGGTGGGTCAGGCAGAGTGAGAGCTACTGTCTCAGTGGATTCTCGCTTTCCCTCACTCATCTCTCTCTTTCTCTTGCCTACACACTCTAGGAGTACTATGCGTGGCCCATTTATACATGAGACAATGTAAGCCCGAAGACATTGTTAGCTCAGATTCCAGAGTCAGGGTCTGCACCGGGGCCACTGAACATGAAGCTCATGTTCCTTCCCAGCACCTGCTGCTTCTCCATGTGGACAGACCTTTCCTGCCACCAGAATAGCAGCTCCTAGTTTGCTCACTGCTATACCATGCACTGGAGCAGAATGTGGTGCAAGGGACATGCTCTATGGATGTTGACTGAGTGAAAGTCAACAGTGAGTGAAAGATGGCCATGGACTTTTGCTCTGATGGATGTGAAAATACATCATTCCCCTTACAATGGTCTACAGTCTGGGGTTTTGCTTTCTCAGTCTTGCTTCTTCAGTGAGTTAGGGGCTGATGCTACAGATTCCAGGGGTTAGCGTGTGCTTGGCTGCAGCCCAGGGGATGGACAGCTTGTCGCTGCCATGAGCACACAGTCACTGCCCTTTAGTTCCTGGTGCCTACCCCGGGACGCTCTGGACAGAGGTTGGGCTTTGGCATCAGACAGGCTCCCTCACTGCTGAGATGTGTGACCTCAGGCAAGTCACTCCACTTCTCTGAACCTCAGTTTTTCACCTGCCAAATGAGAGGCAATAATCACTAATCAGAAAAACTGATATGAAGGGCAGAGGCAGCGCCCTCAAACGTTCCGAGCCCCACATCAGGCTTCCCTTCCCATCCCAGCAGGGGTGGACAGCCAGATTGTCTGGGTTGAATCTGGACTCCGCCACTACTTAAGTTACTTAACTCTGCCTCAGTGTCTTCATCTGTAAACTGTGGGTGATAATTGCCCCTAAATCTCAAAGTTGTCAAGAAGAGTCAGTAAACTGACATCTGTAAAGTCCTAGAATAGCATCTGGCCATAGTGAGTGCAGTGGAAGCGTGAGTTAGTCCGTCGTATTATTCCAGACGGGTTGTACATTACTCATTTATCCCCAAAGGTGTACACATGGCTGAAACCATGTTGTCAAACTTTTTTGGAGTTGTGGTCCTGATTATCTCAAGAAAGCTTTGAACTCTCCCTGAAATATGCACAGATGCATGTTTTACAATTTAGGGAGATTCTTGAATCCCATGAAGTCCATGCAGTCCCTGTGGGCTAGGGCAGTTATTTTTTCCTGCAAAGAGCAGGCCCATATAAAGGAAAGGTGGAAAGAACTCTCAGGCATGTAGTGGGAGCCACTGACTTGGGACCCTGCAGGAGAAGGAAGGAATGACTGCCATTGGTGTGGCTGCAGGCTGGGCTCAGTCACTAGCTCCAGGCTCAGTCCTGCCTAGCAGCCTGGGTGCTTCTTGTCTTAAGGTCTCTGGGAGGGCTTCAGGATTGTTGAACCCTTGCCTGTCACATCTTGAAGGCCAAGCATTTCTTGTTAATCATCCACAAGGTCCCAGAGGACAATGAATTGTGCCACAGTCATACGTGGGCACATCAGAACAGGCCTGGCCTATAGAAGATGCATAGCAGAAGCCAGTCATTGAATGAATGAATGAATGAATGAATAAATGAGGAGATGCCAAAGGCCCTGCTCAAAGATGTTGCTCAGGTGTTCCAGTGGCAAGATCCTAAAATCTGCAACACTCTCGGCAAGTACTGGTTTAAGGAAGTGGGGATCAGCTGCCTGACCAGGAAGGCCAGGGTGGATGTGGGGAAGAAGAGGGCTTGACCGCTTCTCTTTGCCCCTAGGAAATACCACTGTGCCGGGTGGGGCAGCTGCTGTGACACCATTGATGTCCCCGGCAGGGAGCCAGTTTTTCCAGCATCCCAGAAGCTGCCTGAACTGTGCTGTAGGCATGAATCGCACTCCCTGACACCCTCCTCTGCTCCACTGCATCCTAAATCATAGCCCAGCCCTTTCTCAATGGCTGTCTTGGTCTCCCATTCCAGCACAGGCTCCACTTATGCTGCCCTCCTGCTAACTGCTCCCAAACCCCTTCCCATTCCCTGGATTCCAAATGGAGCCAGGAATTTAATCTGCCCTTAAAAGGCTGTCCTTGTTTTTAATTTGATTGGCAATGTAATAATAATGGTCATCATGAAAAATGTGGGAAAATAAAAAAATCTGGAAAAGAAAATAAAATCATTTGCAAACCTGGTATTCAGCTTATGACTAGACACAATTGGTTTCCTCCCAGTCTTATAAGAAATGAGTATGTGCTCATACAGAACAGCAACAACAAAGCTCTTTCAGTCTTGGTTTGGATGGAGGTACAAAGACTATAGATGGTATAGTCCAAAGAGAGCTCCATGCAAAAATTCCATAGTAGGTGCTCAAGAACAGGTCTCCTGATTCTTAAACGCTTTACTCATGTGAAAGAGGACTGAAAAGTGGTGAGAGGTGGAGACTGAGAAGGAGTTACAAAGAGGAAGGAGGGAAGTGCTTCCCCCATGTTATCTTAAGAGTGCAGGACTTCAACAAAACACTCATGCAACACCATATGTATCCCTGAAGTTAGAGAGGCTCAGGGGACTGGGGCTTGATGCTTGTCTGGAAATGCTAAAAGGTGTAGGTGGGCTGTTTAGACTCTCTAGGAACTCTACATCTAATTCTCTGTCCCTCTCTTAAACTCATCATTTTCTATCTGGCATTTAGATACATGGATACACAGGATATACATATGTCCTAGTTATGTATGGCTGGGAAACAAGCCACCCCAAATTTAGTGGCATAAAACAACAGCAGTTGTTTGTCATTATTATTGCTATCTCTACAGTTCTGGGGGTTGATTGGGCTCAGCTGGGTGGTTTTTGCTCAGGGTCTCTTATGAGGTTGCAGTTGGACAGGAGCTGAGACTAGAGTCATCTTTAAGGTGGACATGCTTTCAGATCACCACATGTGATGTCCCTGTTGGACTATGGGCTTTTAGGAAGCAAGGAAAGTGTTTTATTCCTTTTTCTTCCTGAATTTGTGTCTTTCCCTCTAACTTTCATAGCTTAGCACATTGCTTAGCACAGAACAAGTCCTATGTTAGGGTCTGTTGAATAAAAAACAATTATTAGACTTCATTCAGGATCACCCTGGTGGATGGGAGGCAAGACTAGATTGCAGCTCTGACTCGGATGGACAGAGCAGCATGCGGAGGCTTGCAGGGTGAATTTTAGTGCCAAAATGACTTCAAGAACAAACCAGGAATCCTGAGAAGACATACAGACCCTCTGAAGGAAGTGGACTGCCCCTGCAGAACCGGGAGACACCCCAAATACTGTGAGCACCCAAACTGCGGAAATGGGAAAGGGAGACCCTCCGCTATGAAACACACATCCCTACTGGGGAAAATGAAGGCGTAGTTTGTGGGAGAAGTTTCTGACCTTACCTGGAGTTGAGTCCATTTAGAGAGCCAAGAGAAATACAGGGGTAGAGGAAGCAGTGGGAAAGGCCCTGGGAGCTTGCTGGATCCCCAAGCAGGCTGTTCCTGCCTGGCACCACAGGAGCCCTTCGGGAGGGTGGCCAGAGGTGTGGGGGAAAATGCCACAGGGAGAAGGAAGTCTCCAGCTGAAATTTGTAACAATTTGAAGAGGGTGAGAAGCTTCCTGGCCAGAACTCAGGGAAGGGTGCGAATCTTGTGTGCAGACTCCACAGGTGGGGGAAGAACCGAAGCCCTGTTCTTTCACAGTTGGGAGGTGGGTAACCTGGGGCAAGTTCTCAAGCCCTGCTCGCCCACTGCCTGGAAACAGACTCAGGGCTGTTAGCAGGGGCATGGTGGGAGTGAGACCGGCCCTTCAGATTGTTTGGGAGCTGGGTGAGGCCTGTGACTGCTGGCTTTCCCCCACTTTCCTGACTACCTGCATGACTCAGTAGAGGCAGCTGTAATCCTCCTAGGTACACAACTCCATTGACATGGGAACCTCTCTCCCATCCCCCACAGCAGCCATAACAAGGTCCACCCAAGGAAAGTCAGAGCTCAGACACACCTAGCCCTGCCCCTCGATGGAGCTTCCCTATCCACCCTGATAGCTGAAAACAGAGAACATATACTCTTGGGAGTTCTAGAACCCCACCACCACCAGTTCCTTTCCATACTACCACAACTGATGCTCTCTGGAAAGCGCCAGCTCCTGGCAGAAGGCCAACCAATATAAAAATAGAACATTAAACCACCAAAGCTAAACATCCTCACAGAGTTCATTTCACTCCCCTGCCACCTCCACCAAAACGGGTGCTGGTATCCATGACTGAGAGACCCACAGACGGTTCACATCACAGGACTCTGTGCAGACAACCTCCAGTACCAGCCTAGATCCAGGCAGACTTGCTGGGTGGCTAGACTCGGAAGAAAGATATCACTGCAACTTGGCTCACAGGAAGCCATATCCATAGGAAAAGGGGGAGAGTACTACATCAAGGGAACACAGTGTGGGACAAAAGAATCTGAACAACAGCCTTCAGCCCTAGACCTTCCCTCCGACGGAGCCTACCCAAATGAGAAGGAATCAGAAAACCAACTCTGGTAATATGACAAAACAAGGCTTTTTAACACCCACCCCCCCACCACCACCCCACACTAGCTCACCAGCAATGGATCCAAACTAAGAAGAAATCCCTGATTTATGTGAAAAAGAATTCAGGAGGTTAGTTATTAAGCTAATCAGGGAGGCATCAGAGAAAGGTGAAGTCCAATGCAAGGAAATCCAAAAAATAATACAAGAAGTAAAGGGAGAAATACTCGAGGAAATAGATAGCATTAAAAAAAATCAAAACTTCAGGAAACATTGAATACACTGATAGAAATACTGATAGAAATACAAAATGCTCTGGAAAGTCTTACAATAGAATTGAACAAGTAGAAGAAAGAAATTCAGAGCTCAAAGACAAGGTCTTCAAATTAACTCAATCAAACAAAGACAAAGAAAAAAGAATAAGAAAATATGAACAAAGTCTCCAAGAAGTGTGGGATTATGCTAAATGACCAAACCTAACAATAATCGGTGTTCCTGAGGAAGAAGGGAATATTCTCTGGGAATAATCAAGGAAATCTTTCCCAGTCTTGCTACAGACCTAAATATCCAAATACAAGAAGCACAAAGAACACCTGGGAAATTCATTGCAAAAGATAATCGCCTAGGCACATTGTCATCAGGGTTATCTAAAGTTAAGACCAAGAAAAGAATTTTAAGAGCTGTGACACAAAACCACCAGGCAACCTATAAAGGCAAACTTATCAGATTAACAGCAGATTTCTCAGCAGAGAAATCTACAAGCTAAAAGGGATTGGGGCCCTATCTTCAGCCTTCTCAAACAAAACAATTTTCAGCTAAACATTTTTATCTAGTGATATTAAGCATCAGCAAAAAAGGTAAAATACTTAGGAATATACCTAACCAAGGAGGTAAAAGACCTCTATTAGGAAAACTACAAAACACTCCTGAAAGAAATCATAGATGACAAAAACAAATGGAAACACATCTCATGCTTATGGATGGGTAGTATCAACATTGTGAAAATGACCATACTACCAAAAACATTCTACAAATTCAATGCAATCCCCATCAAAATACCACCATCATTTTTCATAGAACTAGGAAAAACAATTCTAAAATTGACATGGAACCAAAAAAAGTGCCTGCATAGCCAAAGCAAGACTAAACAAAAAGAATAAATCTGGGGGCATCACACTACCTGATTTCAAGCTATACTGTAAGACCATAGTCACCAAAACAGCATGGTACTGGTTTAAAAATAGGCACATGGACCAATGGAACAGAATAGAGAGCCTAGAAATAAACCCAAATACTTACAGCCAACTGATCTTTGACAAAGCAAACAAAAACATAAACTGAGGGAAAGGACACCCTTTCCAACAAATGGTGCTGGGATAATTAGCCACACATAGAAAATGAAACTGGATCCTCGTCTCTCATCTTAATACAAAAATCAAGTCAAGATGGATTAAGGACTTAAATCTAAGACCTGAAACTATAA
The DNA here is from genome assembly GCF_007565055.1 of Rhinopithecus roxellana. Taxonomy (NCBI): domain Eukaryota; kingdom Metazoa; phylum Chordata; class Mammalia; order Primates; family Cercopithecidae; genus Rhinopithecus; species Rhinopithecus roxellana. The sequence goes on along the minus strand of NC_044553.1, from coordinate 153,086,578 downwards.
AAATTCTGGAAGACAATATTGAAAAAACCCTTCTAGACATTGGCTTAGGCAAGAGTTTCATGACCAAGGACCCAAAAGCAAATGCAATAAAAACAAAGATAAATAGTTGGGCCCTAATTAAACTAAAGAGCTTTTGCATGGCAAAAGGACCCATCAGCAGAGTAAACAGACAGCCCACAGAATGGGAGAAAATCTTCACAATCCGTACATCTGACAAAGAACTAATTCCAGAATCTACAGTGAACTCAAATACATCTGTAAGAACAAAACAAACAATCCCATCAAAAAGTGGGCTAACGATATGAATAGACAATTCTCAAAAGAAGATATACAAATGGCCAAGAAACATATGAAAAAATCCTCTATGTCACTAATGATCAGGGAAATGCAAATCAAAACCACAATGTGTTACCACCTTACTACTGCAAGAATGCCATAATCATAAAATCAAAAAACAGTAGATGTTGGCATGGATGCACTGAACAGGGACCACATCTGCACAGCTGGTGGGAATGTAAATGAGTACAGCCACTATGGAAAATAGTGTGGAGATTCCTTAAAGAACTAAAAGTAGAACTACCATTTGATCCAGCAATCCCTCTACCGGGTAACTACCCAGAGGAAAAGAAGTCATTATACAAAAAAGATACTTGCACACACATGTTTATAGTAGCACAATTTGCAATTACAAAATCATGGAACCAACCCAAATGCCCATCAGTGAGTGGATAAAGAGACTGTAGTGTGTATTCACAATGGAATGTTACTCAGTCATAAAAAGGAATGCATTAACGGCATTTGCAGCGACCTGGATGAGACTGGAGACTATTCTAAGTGAGGTAATTCAGGAATGGAAAACCAAACATCGCATGTTCTCATTGATATGTGGGAACTAAGTTATGAGGATATACTGGCATAAGAACGATAAAGTGGACTTTGGGAACTTGGGGGAAGGGTGGGAGGGAGGTGAGGGATAAAAGACTACAAATATGGTACAGTGTATACTGCTCGGGTGATGTGTGCACCAAAATCTCACAAATCACCACTGAAGAACTTACTCATGTAACCAAATACCACCAGTACCCCAATAACCTATGGAAAAAAACAATAAAAATAACTACAATAATAACTACAACAAAAACAGCTCCTGTTTGTTGAGTTTTTGCAATGTGCTGGGTCTTGTGTTTGATGATGTATTGACATTAAATCATCCTAGGAATCCCAACAGACATGCTTTATCCTCATTAAAGAGAGGAGGTGGTGGAGGCCCAGGGGGGCTAAATATCTTCCTTGAGGTCATACAGCTCCTATATGGGAAAACTTAGATTTGAACCCAGAAATTTCTGGTGCCAAAGTCCAAGCTCTTCACCTCTGCCTTGACTAGTACTATTAGAAAGGAAATTTAACCTCAACCAAATGTGCAGCCACCCAGGGGCAGTCCCAACCCACACTTCCCTCTCAAAGAGGATTGGACTCTTTTCTTGGGTTATGTGGGTAAACTGAGTCCCCTGTGGGCCTGTGACCCTGCAGGAAGCTGTGCATCTCCCAGGGAAATTCTGCTACCCTGAGGCCACACCCACAGTCTCAGAGGCTAGGCCACTGCCCGGTAGGACCACAGACGTACTAGGAAACCAAAGAATTCAGCTGCTTTTTGCTCAAGACCAACATTCCTCAAAATGTGATGCTGGAGTCCTCCATAAGAGAGGTACTCGTTAATTATTTTTGAGACAGAATCTTGCTCTGTCACCCAGGCTGGAGGTCGGTGGCACGATCTTGGCTCACTACAGCTGCAACCTCCTGAGCTCAGATGAATCTCCCACCACAGCCTCCCAAGTAACTGGGACTTCAGGCATGCACCACCACGCCCAGCTAATTTTTGTATTTTTTGTAGAGACGGGGGTTTCACTGCGTTACCCAGGCTGGTCCGGAACTCCTGGGCTCAAGCCATGCATCCACCTTGGCCTCCCAAAATGCTAGGAGCCACTGTGCCTGGCCTAGAAGTTGTTATCAAAAGCAAAGAACCACAGGCTTTCCCCCAAGTCTCTTGAATCGGAATCACGGGTGTGGACGTGCAGGGCGGGTCTTGGTGGGGGGCCTGCACTTAATGCTTTCCCCAAGGGAGTCCTCAGAATCACCCACCGCCTCAGGGCAAGCGCTTGGCGGGGCCTGATCGCTGCAGTTTGAACTTTCACCACCAGAGGGCGCACCTCCATTTCTTAACCGCATTGGCACCTCCTCCGCCTTCAGGCGCTCCTAAAACCCGCGCCCTGGGACTTTGGGTGGGAAACGGTGGCTTTTGCGTCTGGGAACACAGGTTTAGTCCTCTACTATTCTGAAAATGTTAACACTAGCTCATCTAGCCAAACACCGCCTCTTACGTGAGGGACAGAACTTGACTAAGTCAAGTTAATGGAGGAGCTGGGCTCAAAAAGATTCGCAACAGCAGGGTCCACACCACACAGGTCCCTGCCTCTCCTGAGCTCAGACTTGTCGAAGGTTGGAGGGGAAAGAGAAATAGCCTCTGGCCCTGTGGGGAGAAGACTTCAGCAGGACCCTGCGTTCATTCCTTCATTGATTCTTGCGCTTGTTCTCAGCTACTTACTGAGCTCCTGCTGCAGTGAGCAAAATCACCCTGTTTTGGTTGGTGGGAGCCGCCTCTGCAGCTGCACAGTGTGGGCGGGCTCTGAAGAGGAGAGCAGGAGCTGGGATTGAAGGCAACCGGGACTCGCTCTGGCTGGGGGAGGGGACCTTCAGGAAGGGCTTCCTGGAGAAGGAGCATTTGAACTGAGCAGAACGACAAGGAGGTACCAAGTGTGGAACAGTGTTCCAGGTAGGGCGATAGCATGGGCAAATGTCCTGCAGAAGTATGGAGCATGGAATGATGATGGCTGTGTTCGGGGACCAGGTCACATCCAGGACACAGACGTGAGCAACCTTGACCTTAGAGAGCAGCAAGGACATGGTGAGGCAGCCTCAGGTGAGGCCATAAACCGTAGAGCAAGACGAGGGAAGGGGAGATAGGGGCAGGCATCGTGGAGGAGGGGGCATTAGGTTGATCCCTATTTGGTTTGATTTGAGGACACTGATTCTGGCCATGCAGAGCAGGTATCACCTTAGCCATGAGGATTTTCTAACTGATGCTGAGCTGATGATTTCAGAAGGTGAAGACATTTCTGAACTGAGGAGGGAGGGAGGGGATGGCGATTTCTGTTCTTCAAGGGCTTGCTTCAATCCTCCAAACCCTATCCCTCTGCCCACTATGGCTCCAGCCCAGCCTTGTCACCCTTCCCACCCCAGGCTTCCTGCATAAGCTGTGGTCTCTGTGCAGTGCTGACGAAAGTCCAGAGTCAGAGCAAACACCTGACCTTCTGCCCTGTCTTTCTGTACCCCTCAACTCAGGGCCTCCTAGGTCTCAGTGCTTTGGAGCTGCTGTGGATTGTAGCGTAAGGAGAGGAGCAGGTTTTCCAAACTCCTGTGTGGCTATGAAGGACTTGCAGCAGGCCCTTGGAATGCAGTCTGACTCTGTTTCCCGATGCTTGGCTGCTGACAGCTTTTAATCTTGGTTCCTCCCTCTCCGCTTTCTGCCCCACATCTGGGCCCACTGATGGGATAGCCCAGTGCCTCTCAAACTGTGCTTGGGAATTCTCACTCCAGCCCCACATACTAACCACCATAAAACACCAAGACAGTCAGTCTTCTTTCCGTGATTTCTCAAGCCATGTTCAGAGCACCTTAGGCAACCTGCCCTGCCGTCCTGAGAAGCCTCATAGTGTGAGCATTAGATCTTTCTATATCCTCGGGTGCATGTGTGTTGCTGTTGGTCTCAACATCCAGATCCAATTTGAGTGGGAGGTGTCCATCCTGCCTCTGGGTTGCAATCACCTCCCTTCTTCAGGATCTGCCCCCGATACCTTGCACAGTCCCTAAGGCCAGGGCCTGGGCTGTGCGTCTGTCCATGTATTAGTCCATTCTCAAGCTGCTAACAAAGACAACCCTGAGACTGGGTAATTTATAAAGGAAAGAGGTTTAATGGACTCACAGTTCCACATGGCTGGGGAGGCCTCACCATCATGGCAGAAGGTGAAGGAAGAGCAAAGTCACGTCTTACATGGCAGCAGGCAAGAGACCATGTGCAGAGGAAGTACTCTTTATAAAACCATCAGATCTCCCGAGACTTACTCACTGTCATGAGAACAGCACAGGAAACACCCACCCCCATGATTCAATTACCTTGCACCAGGTCCCTCCCATGACACGTGTGGATTATGGGCACTACAATTCAAGATGAGATTTGGGTGGGGACACAGCCAGACCGTATCAGTCCCTCAGGCTGGAGCTAGCAGCACACCTGAATGATGGGCCACTGAGTCTCTGTCCTGGAAAGTGAGATTTGGACGTGAGGAAAACAGTGAGCAAGAGTCTTGAGTGCTGAGTTGTGGTTGCAGGAGAGCCTCAAAAGACAGCCCATAGCCCCCTGCGGCTGAGTCCCCAGAGCTGGCTTTTCTGTGATCCAGTCCTTCCATGCTCTGTGAGGCTCACCCACAACCTGGCAGTCCTTCCAATATTTTTGTTTATTTGTTTAAGCAATCCAAAGGGTCTCTAAGATTATGTTTTTTATAACCAAAAGAAGTATAACTAGCACAGGTATTAGCATATTTCACAAGTTGAGCTGATATTCTCCCTCAATTTTGTCCTTAGTATTACTTTCCACAGCAAACTCATCCTTTATCTTAGCCCATCATTGTGCTTAGCCTTTTCGTGGATAATTGTAATCCTCAAATTAGTGGCACTGAGTGAGGCCTGATCCCATGGAGTATACATTTATCCAAGTCTTTTTGGTGGCATCTGGGAAGGGATTTGTCCCTGTGGTGGATGATATATGGCTTCAAGGCCTTTGCTGCTCTTCCCATAAAAGGTGGAGCCTATTTCCCCTTTCTCTGAGTTTAGACATCAGTTGTGGCTTGTCTTAATAATATGGGAGAAGTGATGCAACGTGAGGCTTAGCCTTAAGTTCTGCAGCTTCTACTTTTACATGCTGGAATGCTCCTTTTGGGAAGCCAGCTGCCATGTATGAAGTCTGAGTGATCTGAAACTGCCATGTTGTGAGGAAGCCCAAGCTAACCGAATAGAGAGAGAGGTATCATGGAAGAACACTTAGGCACCAGACATGTGAGCAAAGCCTCTGTGGCCTTCCAGGCCAGCTCAGCCAGTCATGGTATGAATGCAGCTAAGTGAATGACTCTGGCTGGCACTACATGGAACCAAAGAACCACTTGGCTAAGTCCTGAATTCCTAACCCACTGAATCTTCAGCAAATAAAGCCGTTGTTGTTTTCAGCCACTGAGATTTGGGGTCATCTGTTACATTGCAATGGATTCTCCAAACAGTACCATACTTAAAAGACTTTTCAAGTCATTGTTCCTTTTCTTTTTTCTTTTTGAAGAACTCCAAAGCATAGCTCGCCTGACAGACACTACATAGCCCAACATCACACCTGGATAAATGATGTTCCCATGGACTAGAAGGCTGAGATCTGGAAAGGAGATGTGGGGCCAGTTACTTAATCACTGGTTATTTATTGAGTACCTACTCTGTGGCAGTCACTGTGCAAGGCTCTGGAAATTGAGCATTGAGCAGGACAAATGTATATTCCTTGTGGAATGTATATTCTAAACAGAGTGGTGGGCAGTAAACAAATAAACAAATAATAAAATTTCAGCTTGTGGTAAGTGCCAGAAGAAGTCCAGCGGGGAACAGGAGATAAAGAGTAATTAGGGGCAAAACGTCAGTGACGTCCACTCTGAGGAAGTGGCATCTGAACCAAGAGCTGCATGGAGGGAGAGGACAAACCATATGAACAAGCATGGCTGAGCATTTTGGGCTCAGGGAAGAGCACAGGTTTCCCAGGCCACACAAGAAGTCAGCAGCAGAAGGAGGTCGCTGGGGCACCTAGGCCACACCAGGAAGTCTCTGGAGAAGAGGTAGCCTCTGCTTCACTCAGATGCCACAGCACCCGCTGCCGTGGAAACCATCTTGCAAAGAAAGTGATGGTCTCTGGCTCAGCAGCACCATAGAAACGGCAAGGAGAGAGACGGTGAGGGGGTGAGTGCCAGGGGGAGAACTGGGCAGTTGCCAACCTCCAAAAGGTGTGTGGGTGGGAAGACGAAAGGCTTCAGAGACAACTAGCTGAGCATCACATACAGCTGAAATGACGGGTTTCACTGCAGGGATGACTGGGTTGGATGAGCCTGCTGAGAGCTTGATCATAGTAAGTTAAAAAACTTAAAAAAAACAAAGGCAAACAACCTAAAGAACAGCAAAGCTACTCACATGGTAGGCTTGTGGCTCTCATGAGTCAGATGCCAGGCTGCCTGGACAGCGGGAGGGGATAGACCTGCCAGTGACGTGCATTCCTGGTGGAAGTCGCTGCCTGCCCTCAGCTGGAGGCTGGAGAGGGGCCCCTCCCCACAGGGTCAGATCAGCCCAGCACAGGACACATTTACTAAAACATGGGGGTCCTGGCAGCACAGAGGGAGGCCCTCCCTAGGGGCGGTTCCTGGTGGAGGGAGCTGGAGAGAAACTGAACTGGATCATGGGGGTAGGGGAGGGGCTGCCTGAAGCCACCCAGCCGGGCTCAGACGAATGTCCTGGGAACTGGAGCCAGGAGGCCTGGGTTCCAGTTCTACGTCTGCCACTGGTCACTAAGTGGTCTTCAGCAAGTCACATTCTCTCTCTGGGCCTCAGTTTCCTCATCTGTAAATCAAGGTGGCTGGACCAGCAAAGCGTTGTAAACTGGACCATCTGGGGCCAGGTCATTAACATGACAAGGAGGCACGTCACGGGAGCTCAGAGGAGAGCCTGCTGGCAGCTTCAGGAGCACCAGGATCCCTGACCATGCCACTGCCATGTATATCACCAGTGCCTGGGGCTGTGTCCACAAGGCGCAGATGCTCCTTGAATACTTGTTAGAGGTATAGATGAAACTGTGTGTCCAGTCTAATGACCACGTCAACGGATCTCCTGATTACACCAAAGAAGTTGGAAATTTGGGCATTTTAAATTATAAACTATCCCAATTTTTAACTGTGGGCCTCTAATTTCAGTAAGTTAGGGACATTTGTACATACCAAACAGTACAGGTTTGTGTACGTTCAGCTTAAAGATCTTCAAGGCCTTTTCCAACCCTGCATTCTTGGGGGGATGAAAATGTTTATGTCACACTTGATCCCATAAAGGATTTCAGGCAGCTTTGAAGACCTCCCCAATTTAAATTTAAAAAATTTAAAATTAGGCCGGGCATGGTGGCTCATGCCTGTAATCCCAGCACTTTGGGAGGCCGAGGCAGGTGGATCACCTGAGGTCAGAAGTTCGAGACCAGCCTGGCCAACATGGCAAAACTCTGTCTCTACTAAAAATACAAAAATTAGCCAGATGTGGTGGCGCACACCTATAATCCCAGCTACCTGGAAAGCTGAGGCAGGAGAATTGCTTGAACCCAGGAGGCGGAGGTTGCAGTGAGCTGAGATCATGCCACTGCACTCCCTTTCAAAAAAGAATTAAAATTAAAAAGGCATACCTAAACAATCAGGAGAGATAATCAAAACAGAATGCTGATCAAAGCAATAATAAAAGAGAACAAAAGTAGAGGACTTACCCTACCTGACTTCAGGACTGACTACAAAGAACTGGTCAAGGAATCAGAACAGAATGCTGCAGCCAGGAGGCTGTGTGGACTCAGTGTGTAGAGCGTGCATGTTTATAGCTGGAAGGCGTCATGCAGCTATTTGCCTCCAAGTTTCCAAGAGACCAAGGTCAAAAGCCTCATTCTCGCTGTTATGATGAGAAAGGGATACTGGTTCTTCATGTCCCAGCCCCTAACTTGGAAGGAAAATTCTGACTTCAGAACGTCCTGTGGCTCCTGCTGGCTGCACACCCACCTTCTCCTGCTTCAGGACTGGACATGCCTGGGAAGGGCAGGCCGGGGACCTGGGACTTATTCTTGGCAGCTCTGCCCTTAAATGAGAATCGAGGGCTCCTTCTAATCCATGCCAGGCTGGCCTCACCATTCAGGATCACCCAGACAGCACCACCTGGCCCTGCCAGGATTACCCGTAGATTGCAGACCCCACCCCATGGGTGCTGACTCAGCAGACCAGGACGAGGGGGGCGGGGGGCCCAGGGATGTTTGACTTGGTCTCCAGGGTGACGGGATGCCTATAGGCTTTGGGGATTTCTGGAGCAGCCGAGAGCAGGCCAGCCCAGTTGTGTCATTGGGGGAGCTCAGTGCATGTCTCAGAGATGCCAGGACACCCCTCAGGTGTCTCACTAACCTCATGACCAGCTCCCAAAGTGGCAGACGGGGCAAAGAGAAGCTGTGGTTGCCAAGAATGCCTTGGATTTAGATCTAGATTTCGACCTAGACAGCTCTGCTTTTCCATCTCCACGCCATGTCTCTGTAGGTGTTCACAGCCATGTATAGCTGGTTACAGACAGGCCTGCACACACGTCTACCTGCAGTTATCTCTGTCTCTCTCTATGGACATGGGTGATTTATGTTACACAGAGAGCCATGCATGCATAGAGTACTATATGACACATGTGAACACACACACACAGAGGAGGACAGAGGAGATAGTAACTTATGACTTCATAAAAACAGGGCCCCCACATGCTAACATTGCTGGATTTTTTTCCTGCAGGAGGCCGGCTGGTGAATGGGCCTCAGGAAGTGGCAGTCAGGCCTCTGTAGGAGGCATTTTTTTTTTTTTTTTTTTTCTTGAGACGGAGTCTCGCTCTGCCACCCAGGCTGGAGTGCAGTGGCCAGATCTCAGCTCACTGCAAGCTCCGCCTCCCGGGTTTACGCCATTCTCCTGCCTCAGCCTCTGGAGTAGCTGGGACTACAGGCGCCCGCCACCTCACCCGGCTAGTTTTTTTTGTATTTTTTTAGTAGAGACGGGGTTTCACCATGTTAGCCAGGATGGTCTCGATCTCCTGACCTTGTGATCCACCCGCCTCGGCCTCCCAAAGTGCTGGGATTACAGGCTTGAGCCACCGCGCCCGGCCATGTAGGAGGCATTTGATTAAGGCCTGCTGGTGTCGTGGGGCATATCGTGTTTGGGGCATCTACAGATACAGAGGCACGGGCAGTGATGGCAGACAGAGGCTTGGGGTGCCCCTGGCGTTCAAGGCACACACATTCTGCAGGTGGCATCACACCATCACACGGGAGTCTTCTTAGACTTCGGCACACACATTCTGCAGGTGGCATCACACCATCACACGGGAGTCTTCTTAGACTTCAGTCCTGTCCTTGCAGACGGGCTGGAGGTCCTCCACAGGGGGACAGGGTCTTGTGCAAGCCACCTTCTTCAGGAAGCACTTTCTGGAAGCTAATGCTCTTTTCCTCTTGGTAGGCCCTGACCTTCAGGGCTCTCGGCAGACACCCCTGAACCTGGGATCCACACATCCTCTGTTGGTGGAAGAGCAGGCATGGGGAAGCAGGACTTTCGCAAGTTCTGGTGTTTAATCTGATTTGGGAGTCTACCCTGTCCACGTCCCCAGAAGCCTGTGGCAAGAAGTGCTTCCCTTCATGTCGCATGACCACGCAGGTGCTCTCAATGCAGAGGCCACTGTGGGAGGGTGACGTGTCAGCGCCTGATTCCTGGGCTGCAGTCAATACACTGCTTCTTCCTTCCAGTTGGAAACGCTTGTCTCAGTGAGTCATGGCACACGCTCTCTGCCTGCTTACCAGTACATGATCAATTCTAGGCCTTGGAGGGGACACCTCTGTCTCTCCTCCCATGCACCCTCTGGCTCTAGGCAGCTGTGCTGTGCAAAATTTGCAGCTGGACAGAAATTCCATCAAGTCAGGCCCTACCACTGCTGTGTGCATGCCCAGGGGCAGGTGATTTCTCCAGCTGGGACTCAGTTTTCACATCTGGAAAATGGGAACCACCCTTCCTACCACAGAGGGTTGCTCTGAGGATTAGCTGGAAGAAGTAACCTAAAAGAGCTTTGTGAATTTTCAAGTTTTGCCCAAATGTACGGCCCGTGGGTGCCCTATCTCCAACAGTTGTCACCCGAAGCACTGTGGTTGAAAGATGGCGAAAGTCGGTGCCCATGGTCCCAGGGTACCTTCCTTCTTTTCCGGGAGCTGCTACTCTGCCATTCACCAGGTCTCCATTCACTGACTGCAACATTGGGTCCTTGAGGGAGGGAGGACAAGGCTTTGGATTGCCAGAAGATGGCACAGAAATGTTTCTAAGGCTTCTGCAGATGCTGACTTCCCTGTGTTTCCTGATTTACTCTCAGAGCTGGATGACACTGGGGCTGAGAGGGACCTTAGAGCCATGGTTCTCAGCAGGGGGTAATTTTTGCTACCTCTGTGAACATTTCTGATTTTCACAACTGCAAGGGGGTGCTAGTGGCATCCAGGAGATAACAGGAATGCTGCTGAACATCCTAGCATGTACAGGACAGCCCTCCATGACAACGGATTATCCAGCCCAAAATGTCAATCATGCTGAGCCTGGAAAACTCCAGTTTACCGATAGATGAACTGAGGCCACAGAGGGGTAGCCTAGCAGTGTGTTGGCTTCCCACCATGGTTTCAGGATGTGGTTATAGGATGGGAAGAAACCTCTTCGTGGCTGAGGTTTGAAGCACTGTTCACCATATTCTAAATAGTGTGCTTGTTAAGGAGTTGCATCCCTTCACACACTGTCTTGCGCTCACCTTTGTGATGGTCAGAGCTGGGGGGAGGCAAGGTCTTTTGGACATCATGAAATTAACTGGTCAATCAACAGACCTCCTTGTCCCTCTCTGAATGTTCAGGATGCCCTGTACCTCTGTGCTTTGCACAATCTGTTCACCCTGCAGCACAATCCCAGCTCTGCTTGCTTCACTTGACCCATGCATCTCCTTGAAGACCGTACTCAGACATCGTCCTTCTGGAAAAACTTTCCTGATTATTGACCCTGCCCTGGCCTGGGCTCCTCTCCCATGACACACTGCCCTTAATTGCCCTACTGTGTGGAAGCCACAAGCTCTGAAAAGAGGAGGGCAGGAGAATGGAGCTGGGTTTCGAAGAGAAGCAAAGGTACAGATGGAGAGGTGGGGCAAAGCAGGGCAGATTCCCGGGAGCTTGTTCCCCAGGACCTCAGCTTCTCTCTTTATCCCATGCACATACTTCTCACTCCACAAAACTGAGAGTTCTGTAAAAGCCTCAGAAGTTCCATCAACACACAAAGCCTGTGAGTTTGGCTTTATGTCCTTGGAGGTTCTCATAGGCATAAAATATCTAGATGTATTTAACCAGGCTATCTTAGAACTGATCACATTACAGTGACCTAAGCACATTATATTTTTTAAAACAACATTTTGGGCATCTCTAATTTCAACAAATGGGGGATCTCAGACACAGTGCCTGGTATTCTAATGGGCGTTGTCCATACCTTTTGCTGTCAAACTGCATAATTGCCTTCGAAGGTTAAAGCAGATGATTCGTTTTGTAGGTGAAAAAACTGAGACTTGGGTGAGGTAAGGTGGCCCAGGACACACAGCTGATAGGTGACATGAGAGTGGAATCTGAGCTGGTTTCCACTCTTTCCAAGTCCTCTGGGTCCTAGCATCCACTTCCCAAGGTAAGGGAAGGGAAGTGACTAGAGCAACGGTTGAATGAAATAAAGCCCAGTGCACCACAGTATCGCTCTCTTCTCCACAACTCTTCCCCACTGCCACCAGCTCCACCATTGCTGACTCATGCTCCCTTTTATTTCCCAGGGGTGGTGTCTCCTTTACTGCTTTGGGAAAAAAAAATAAACAAATTAACTGAAAGAAATGCATTTGCCCAGGCCTGCCACCTTCCACTGGGATACTTCTGGTTCCTTTTGTCTCTTCTTTGCCTCTGCCCTCATGGTCCTACCCCGGGCTGACCCTCTTCTGCGGGTTCACTTTCATAGCTTCCTGACACATTTCTTGCCTTCCATACTCTCATTGGCTCTAGGCTGCAGGCTGCTTGATTGGCTCTAGGCTGCAGGCTGCTTGATGGCAGAGGGCCTGGTTTCAGTGTCTCTCCCCTGGTGCATTCCCCAGTAGTGCTCAGGAAGTCAGCTCAATTGACTCCTCCACACTGCAGGTGGATGATGGCTGTAGGTGCATCTCAGCACCACCTCCTGAAAAGCTATTCTAATGGTTGCCTGGAGCACTGAGCTCAGTAGCACAGAATTCTAGGATTGACTACTAATGTCTGCTGCTGGAACAGAATAAGAGGATGGGAAATTCAGCCTGTTTGCTGGTCCTAGAATAGAGGATTAGAATACTGGGAGGAAAAGATTGGGTTAGAGAGGATTTTCCTTATAAATCATAAGTCCTCTGAACCAATTCACTGTAAAACAAATAAACATCAAGATGCATTTAGAGGGTCATAATAAACAGTGGCAAATGAGTCATAAAGATTGGTTATAGAGATGTTTCAGGGTTTAATCTTTTGGGGCAGTGATATGGTCTGGTTATGTGACCCCACCCAAATCTCATCTTGAATTGTAATCCAAATTGTAATCTCCATGTGTTGGGGAAGGGAACTCATGGGAGGTGATTAGATCATGGTGGCAGTCCCCCCATGCTGTCCTCATGATAGTGAGTTCTCATGAGATCTGATGGTTTTCTAAGGGGTTTTCCCCCACTTCACTCAGCATTTCTCTCTCCTGCTGCTCTGTGAAGAGGTGCCCTTCGCCATGATTGTAAGTTTCCTGAGGCCTCCCCAGCCATGTGGATCTGTAAGTCAATTAAGCCTCCTTCTTTTATAAATTACCCAGTCTTGGGTATTTATTCATAGAAGCATGAAAGGGATGCTTACATTGTAACAAGATGGAGACCCCTTTGCTGGCCAGAATTACTTTTCCAATGAACTCTGCCTTTGAGGAGGTGCTGATAGTTGCTCAGTTTGGTGCATCCAGTTACACTGTTGCTCGCCACTCAGTCTGTGGCATTGAAAGCCTCACACCCCATTATATCCTGACTTCAGTCTCTGCTACTGCTCAGCTTGACCAAGTCCCAGGCCAGCCTCAGGTTGCTTATCTGTGAAATAGGACTAATAACTCTCTACTTGCAGCACTGTTGGCCAGATTTTCTGAGGTAGGGAGGGAGACATGTTTCATGAGCTTCAAAGAGCCACATACCTGTCAGGACCCATTTATGAACTGGGCAGCAACTGAACGATGTCATCATGATGTAGGAGCCCCACAGGACTTATTGTTAAAACTGCAACTACTTTTATACCAACCTGATAATATTTCCCAGTCTCTGATGGATGAAGTGAAAAAATCAGCAGGAACCAGCAGGTGGTGCTGAAGGCAACCTCTAGTTGCCCTCACTGCTCATCAGCATAAGATACTCCCACCAGTGCCATGATAGGTTACAAATGACACGTCAGTAACCCAGAAGTTACCACCCCTTTCCATGGCGACAACCTGGAAATTACTGCCTGTTTCCTAGAAAGTTCTAAATAACCCACCTCTCAATTTGCATTAACCTGCCCCTTAATTTGCATGTAATTAAAGTTGGTACAGCTGACTATAAAGAGAGTTGCCAACAACTCATGGGTTGCTGACTCTGGGTACACTGCAATGAGTTAGCCCTGATCACAAGGAGGAGTCCCACTCAATAAAATATTGCTAACACCACTGGCTCACCCTTGAATTCTCTCCTGGGTGCAGTCAACAACTCTCCTGGGCTAAGCCCCAATTTGGGGGCTGCCTGTCCTGCATCAATCACATCTCCCTATGAGAAGCATAATTGTGAGTGTTTTGTTGCTGGTTTGTTTTTGTATTTGTTTCTTCAACCCTCAGAGGCTGTGAGGTTGAGAAACCTTTGGAACTTTTAGCCATAGCCCCACGTTTCTCTCATTTTATTGTCTCATATTTTTACTAGGTAATGACAGCCTTGGTTGGGTTGACTTTTCTAGAAATGATATTGCAACAAGAGTTGTGGGTTTTTGGAGTTTTCCTCTGTGCTCCCCTGTCTGGTCTGTGCCCCTGCCTCCTGCTCCTGAGCCAGAGGAAGCTCCAACAGCAGCTGCCCCACCTGGGATTCCTTTCATTGTGTCTTGATCTGAAGAGAGGATCCTACATCCTTTCACTACATTCCTCAAGGGGTTGCTCACCCCAAAATGGAGAAGAATAACTAGCCAATTCCAAGTATTCGGGGGAACTGAGGACCAGCAAGGTCTGTGGTGGTGCAACGCTAAGTAAGGCAGGATGGGATCACAGTTGTGTGAGGCTGAGATGGCTTACTCCCCCCTGCTCTCTCCACCTACATGTCGTGGGGCCAGGTTGCTGCCATTTGCTGGGATAATGGCAGGTGGGAAAACAGAAGCAGAAGGTGAAAAAGGGAGTGACAGGAGGTAGGCAAAGCGAGCCAGAGAGTGGCTGCCCAGAGAGGGGAGCAGAGCATGGCAGGTCCCCTCTGGGAAGGAGGCATTTGAACAGAGACCTCTGAAGCCAACCAGTATCGCTAGAAAGGGTGTGATCTTCAGAGGCTACAGAACAAGGTCAGAATCTCAGCTCTGTTTCTAAATAGCCAGTGACAGTTCAAGTCACTCAGATCTCTGAGCCTCAGATTTCTCACTTATATGTGGGGACACCTACCCCACAGGGCTGTGGTAAATGCAATAATCTACATAATCTGCAATAATCTACGTAATCCACAATAATCTGCCTGGCCCATAGTAGGTGCTCAATTGATGCTCCTCTGCTTGTGTCATACCTACAAGTTGCATTGAAAGCAAACAGAATCTAGAATAAGGGTGATGGAAGTCCTCTATCCTCTACCTGCTTCTGACCCTGCCTGGAGCAGAGTCCCAAAATAAGTGCTCCCTCCTGCAGGCAGAGACAATGGGAATGTGGCTGGAGAATATAGACAGGGATGATAAGGGCTCTCTGGGATTGTGTCCTGAAACCCATCTAAGGAACAGATGGCATATACATAGACAAAAGATAGTACAGGGACAAGCTGAGGTGCTTTGTGAGATACCTGAAGGCCGGTCAACCATGCATCCATTCGGCCCTTGTTAAGTGCTTCTGTGTGCCAGCCGCATGCAGTGCTCTGGGAACACCATGCCAGATATAGTGCTCACTCTGAAGGAACTCACAGACTTTGTGGCCAACATTTGGGAAGGAGTAGGCTGTGCCACTCTATGCACTCCAATGTCTAATGGCTTCCTGTTCCGATTAAGATGATGTCCAGAGTTCTTAATATTGTCCAGGATCCATTGAATGGTCAACCTCTAAACACTTTCCTGTTTCACTTTCTACCACCGTCCCCTTCACTTACTCCACTCCAGCCCCCACTCCAGAAACCCCACTTTCTTTCTGTTCCAACGTGCTAAACTCAGTCTACCCCATGGCCTTTGCACATCCTATTTCTCCTTCAAGGGCAACTCTTCCAGGCTGGTCCTCCTTGTCACACAAGTCTCTGCTCAAGTGTGACCTCCTCAGGGACTCTCCATGACAGCCTATGGAAGGAGTTTGCCTATTCTCTGCCCAGAGTCACCCCATATCACATTGTCCCATTTAGTTCCTTCAAAGCAATGATCTTCACACAAAATCATGTGTCCATTTACCTGTTTGCTCATTTGCTGTCTTCCCTACTAGCATGTAACCTTCATGAAGGCAGGGACCTGCCCATGTGGGAGTCTCAGGGTCTCTAAAGCAAAGCATGCAAGATGATCCATTGTGGGATAGGAAGAAAATATTAGAACTTTGTTTAACTTTTACTATTCTAATAAAAAAGAAAGACATTAATCTCTACTAATACATAATAAATGGGTTGAGTCTGGGTCCCTCACTTGGTTCACAGGTCACTCAGGCACCTGCCGTGTGCAGGATCTGAGGTATGCTGATGGGAGGGTGAGAGCCCTGTGGTTGGCATGAGGGTGGGAAGCAGGGTTGTCCTCAGTCCTTAGTTCAGCTTCCAACTATTGGCTCTCATTGCAGTTTCTATGTGCCTGGGTAAGTGTATTTACCAAATACATAGAATCTATTACTAGGGGTTAACTAAACTAACCCTCACAATGCACAACCCATGTAAAGAGATTTCTCCATCACCTGGGTGGATGTCTTCTACCGTCTGCACAAAAGCTAGCATGCGCTTCCTGTGTGGGCTCCCACCTCTGGTTCTGGGCCCTCATCAGCCACATCAGTTCTGATGGCCAAGCCATATCTGACAAGGAGTCAGCTAAAGCACACTAGAGGCCGCAAAGGCAACTGAGAAATCATATTTATAGCCATGATCAGTAACTCCGCCAGGTTTTGACTGGGAGACACTGCTTGTTGCCTCTCCAATGGCCAGTCCCGCCTTTTTGTTTTGCTTTGTTTTGTTTTTTAACAGAACTCTGGTTTTATATGGGGTAGCCGTGTGCCCAGCAAAAAAGCTACATTTCCCAGCTTCCCTTGCTACTAAGGGTGATCATGTAACAAATATGGCTAAAGAGAAATAATAGGACATCTCTTAAGGATTTTTGAAAAAGCGTGGTTTGTTTTTTTTTTCTCACATAGGCAATGCCCTTCCTCCTCATGGCTTCCTTCTTCTCCCCTTCTGGAATGTAGATGTGATGACTGGCGGTGTGGCAGTTGTCTTGTGCTCCTGAGAGAAAGGACAAGACAGTGATAAAGACTCATCTGTGACATCTTCAAGCTGCTGAAACAATACTGGAATATTGGAACTGTTGTCTTTCTGTTATGTGAGAAAGCACAACCCTCTAATTTGTTTAAGCGATTGTTTGATCAGGTTTTGCGTCCCTTGTGGCTGAACACAATTCTAAAAGATTCACTCCTCTTTAGCAAATGTTGTTGTATGAAATATTAGTTATAGTAGTGTGGAACCATCACAATTAGCCAGCTATTTAAGAACTAAGCTTGACTGGGCATGGTGGCTCAAGCCTGTAAACACAGCACTTTGGGAGGCCCAGGCAGGCAGATCACTGGAGGTCAGGCGTTCGAGACCAGCCTGGCCAATATGGTGAAACCCTGTCTCTACTAAAAATACAAAAATTAGCCGGGCATGCTGGTGCATGCCTGTAATCCCAGCTACTTGGGAGGCTGGGGCAGAAGAATTGCTTGAACCTGGGAGTTGGAGTTTGCAGTGAGCTGAGACCATATCACTGCACTCCAGCCTGGGCAACAGAACTAGACTCCATCTCCAAAAAAAACAAACAAAAAAAATTAGAACTAAGCTCAACATCTGTAAGTTTTTTTCAGTAATATCTAAAATCGTGTGTTACTCAATTTGGTATGTTAGAAAATTGTATCAATTTTAATAACACATTAAATATCTCTTTAAGCATTTTTATTAAAATGTAATACACATATGGAAACAAGCACATAAGTATAGAGCTCCTTCATTATTCACAAACCAAATGCATCCAAGCAGACAAGACCCAGATCAGGAAAGAGAATGTGACCAGCTTCCTGGGAGAAACCTCTTTTGAGACTTGATTCTTCATTGTGAAAACAAAAAGGCTACACCCTGTTGGTCATAGAAAAATGACTGAAATAGTCTGTGAAAAATAATAGCATGCTAAAATAAACTTATTTGTCGGCAAATACTGTTTAATGATGCAGAGAAAACATTGTTAAAGAATCAAAGCAAATATTGCTGGAACGAATTTCTCATGTGGGCTGTTTGCTGTATGGTTGGGTAACAGCACTGATGAATCTAATATGTCTCAATTAGGATGCTTGCTAGAGGTTTCGATTCTGTTTCAGCTTTGAATTATACTTAACTGTTATTTTTCCATGAAACCCTGTAAGAAAGTTGTACCGGAGAGTATGTATTTTTCAACACTGTATTATTTCTAAAGTCAAAACAATATTTTTATGGAAAAATGTGCAGGTACAGACACAGTATTTGTTTAGACTAGAATATACAAAGAATTCTGGGGTATGTTTCTAGAAATAAAACCGTATATGAAACTCTGTCTTTATATTTGCTGTAAGCAAGCTACAAGATATTATCAATGTGTTAAATTTTATAAAAAGAGGTCTTTAAACTTAAATCTTTAGAATTCTTTATAAAAAGATGAAGAGTCATTTTAAATGTCCTGATTTTATGAAAAGAATATCATAAAATGGAATCCTTACAAGAGGAGGAATCATGTGGAAAGCCCTGATACCACACAGAAATTTTCTGCTTATCTTGTGCAAGATACTCGCCAAGTGTGATCCTTAAAACTGAGTTGCGTATTTTTTCTTTCACATAACAAATATTTTAAATTAGTTAACTTTTTTTTTCAATTTGAAATGGATCCCATTGCAAAGTGTATTTATTACCCCCCCAATTTCCTATCTCTCTGATATAAAAGATAGGCTTTTATTATGAAATTAGAAAGTAAAACTTTTCAAAAGGCATTAAAAAAAGCCAGCCTCGGGTTTGGCAGAGTTTTTTAAAAGCAAAAAAGTTTTGAAATCTTTTAATCTACTAAAAAATTTTTGCAAGCAAAGTGTTTTAGTGAATTTGAACCTGGGGTAGACTGTTGTGTTTGCTGCTCCTCCTTGGGAAAAGATTATATGTTGATCTTGCACAGTGAAATAAGTGCAGAAGTGATGTGATTACTTCTGGAAGTAGGCTTCACAAGCCATGCATGGCTCACTATGCTTTTCTCACCACTGCCACTAGCCACTACAGTTGGTGATATTTGGGAAAGATTTTGGGTTCCAGAGGGAAGATTATGTGGACCAGCAGCCAATCTGTGACTGACCTGTGGCATGAGCAAGAATCAACTGTTGTTGCTTTAAGACCCTGAAATTTGGGGCCATTTGTTATTGCAGCATAGTCTTATCTTTCCTGATGGATACATGACTTGTTGGTTAAAAATATAAAAATACACCAGTTGCCAATTTGTTGATAAATGCAAGCTGATTAAACTCCAAAAAGTTGAAAAAATAGAATCTCCAAATTAACAACAAAATCCTTTGCCTAGTCAGTGGGTCTCTTATCTTACTATTGGCAGTTGTTTCCTAGTCTGCCTGTCGTACTAGCCTGGGAGATCCTTGAGGGCATAGAGATGTCTCTTTAATCTTTGCAGTTCCAGAGTTTACCCCAGATATGGCACAAGTAGTTACTAAATTAAATGTTTACTGAGTAAATGCGTATGTGTAGAGCCTACTTCATCTTAGATCAGCTGTATTCATTCTTCATAATTCAGTTTATTATATCTGGTATTTGCAAAGCCTTCATTCCAGGAAGTGGTGGGAAAATAGGTGTGGGTAGGTAGAGTCAGGGAATCTGGATTAATGGCTGGCTACAACATTTATTCACTGTGGCTGTGTGATTTTAAATACGTGGTCTAACCTATCTTACTCTCCTCAACTGTGAAATGGGTGAATGTTCATCTCACAGGGTTATTGAGGGGGATTGAATTAGATAACATTATCAGAGGACTTTGTGACTTCCTATATGATGTTATAATTTTATCATCTCTTAAGTACTGTTGGGAGTACACTGGTTGCTTTGAATCTGTTTCTGTTACTGAAACTGGTCTATCTGAAGGCTCTGGAAAAAAAGTCAGGAACTGGGATAGAAGGTTGTATCACGAACAAAATAAAAGAAACAAATACTTCCCCTGTGTTCCTATTTAGCTGAGTGGTGTCATTAAACTTAGTACACGCACCTCTCCATTTCTCCCACAAAGCCCCGACCCCTGATCTTTCCAGAGGTGGAATTGTCAAGTGCTGCTGGGAGTGCATGCTGGTCCCTTTGGGAATCCATAGTACTGCCCTTCCCCAGCGTGCCACTGAGCATGTTTTCCCAGGGCTTGTCCTTCAAAGCCTTTCCCACTCCACATCCCCTCTACAGGCCCATCCCTACTTTGCAAAGCAGTTCTTTCCCAGGGCTGAGTCACAGGGTGAGGAGGAGAGGCCTGTGGCTCAAAATTTGGTACCTGAAGTTATTTTTTTACTCTGATGTAGGAAAAAATTTAATCCTTTAATCTTTGCCAGTGTAGCAAAGAATGCAAATCCTTTAAAAGTCATACGTGCAAATGCAGCAGGAGAATAGGGTCTGGAGGCAGGGAACCTAAGGCCAATTTGTATGCACTAACTTCCTAGAACTGAATCAAAACGAAAACCCCAACTTTCCACGCATAAGTAACAAAAGAATCAGAGGCTACTCCCTTTGCAATGCCCCCTCTGCTCTTTTTCTGAAAAATGTAAAGTATCTCTGATTGATCCCCTCTCACAACCAATCAGACTGGCCACAGGCCTAGTCTTCATTTGCATAGCACTATAGCTTTGCAACTCCACTTCAGCCTTTGATTGGCTCCCTCCTGCAACCAATCAGATTTTTGCATAACATGTAACTTTGTAACCTCACTTCAGCCTCTGATTGGTCACCTTCTGCAATTAATCAGACTGGTTGTGGGTCACTACTTCATTTACATGGGGTGTTAACCAAGTAACCAACAGGAAACCTCTAGAGAGTATTCAAACACCAGAAAATTCTGTAACCAGCACTCTTGCGCCACTTGCTTGAGCCTGTTCCCATTCTGTGGAGTGTACTTTTGTTTCAGTAAATCTGTGCTTTTAGTGCTTCATTCTTTTGTTCCTTTGTTTGTGCATTTTGTCCAATTCTTTGTTCAAAACACCAAGAACATGGACAACTCATTCTCAAGACCCTCCACCAGTAACACAAACAGCTGCTCCATGAACAGCCTCAAAGGAGACAGTGGAGAATACAGACAATGCAGAGTAGGAGAAGCCTGAGTTTGAATTTCGGTTTTGTGTTTTATAAGTGGCATGACCTTAGGCAAGTCGCTTAACCTCTGAGCCTCAATGTCCTTCTCCATAAAAGGGGTAAAAATCACTCACTTGGGGATGAGAATTAAATAAGGTAACTCCAATATTATCACATTTTGCTGCTTTGCTGCATTTCTGTCTTTGCTGGCCAATTCCCTCCTTCAATTATTCATTTTTGTGAAATTTCACATGGGTTTGTAATTGGGGGACAAGGAAGCAACATACCTACACACTTTGCAGTCTGTGCCTGACCCAAACAACAGATGCAAATGAACCAATTGCCAACAGACATTGAAAGAAGTAATATGATTGGCCACTGATCATTATGCACTTCTATTATTTACTGAATAGCTAGTGAAGAAGTTTGCTCTTTGGGAAGTTATTCTCAGCTCCCAATTCACAGCATTGAGAGTTGGCCTGTGGGAAAAGCTTTCTTTCTATATATATACCTTCCTTGCAACTAGGGAAAGATAATGGTTGCCTTATATTTGAATCCTAATAAATTCTCATAGTTTGGACTCTTTCTCAAATAGTTTATTTTGAACAGGAAAGTTCTAAATAGGGAAGATACATAAGCCTTAAACCAACTCCATCAGTGCTAGTTAGGGATGCTTATAGAGATCATATAAGAGAACTTCAGAAAAGGAGACCAGAAGGCTACATAGATTAGGTGTTAATTTGTTACAGTTCTAGCCCTGTAACTCAAAGTCCTGGATTTTGCTATATGCAAACCTTTTAAATAACATTATTTGATAAAATACATAATTTTAATTATACAGATAATTAAATGAAACATGTGACTTTTTTGTTCATTTCTAAAAGGTTATGTTTTTGTGTTGCCATCCCTAAAATTTATATTTTTTAATTGATCAAATTGAGCATATACTTTATTTTTCAACTTAAAAGGTATTGGAGGATATTAAAGCCATTTCTAAGGGGCTCAACCAAATGGGATAATCTGAAGAGAAACCCCTTATCTGCGGGCTTAATGATGTTTGTTCATATATGATGTTTCCTTGGATCCTTGTTTCATACCCCAGGAAGATAATCCCATGTTTTTCAATCTACCATTGTGAAGGTAAGAATGAGAGCAGCTAATAGTCTCAGCAGGATTATTCTGAGGCAAGCAATGGACTAAGGGTTATAATATGGTTATTTCATGTTGCAGGTGGCTAGTACCCGGCAGTAAACATGACCATGCAAGGTGACATCCTGCACCATGATCTTAACAATTGATGGGAAAAATCACAATTATTCTTTAATTTTGTCAAACGCCAACATTCTCTTACTGTTGGCTATAAATGGATAGAAAATGAAAAAAAAAAACTAATATTTGTTTAGTACTCTGTAATTTAAAACATGGAAACATAGAGAATTAAAGTGTTTTATTTATTTGTTAAAAATACCTATCAACAGCAGTCAGAGCAATGCTTGTCTTCTTATTGTATTCTTCATGATCCAGAGCAAGGATCTTTAACTTACTCCTTTCTAAGTTTAGATGGGCTTCTAAGATTTTATCTTTTGTTCTTTTGATGTCATGAAATATCACTGAGAGTCTGGTCTTCACCAGGTTCCTCTGGCTGCATTATCTGTAAAGCCTTTCTAATGGTGGATGTCAACATTTTCATCACCAGCTATCTTTTTCATAACTCCATTTTTGTTCTATTCAGATTTCAGTTCTAGTATTATCACATTTTTCTGCTTTTCTGCATTTCTGTCTTTGCTGGCCAATTCCCTCCTTCAACTGTCCATTTTTGTGAAATCTCACATGGGCTTGTAATTGGGAGACAGGGAGGCAACATACCTACACACTTTGCTGTCTGTGCCTGACCTGAACAACAGATGCAAATGAATCAGTGGTTGACAGACATTGAAAGAAGTGACATGACTGACCACTGATTGTGATACACTTCCGTTATTTACTGAATAGCTAGTGGATAAATTTGTACTTTGGGAAGTTATTCACAGGTAGAACATTGTAGCAACTGAAATCTGAATGGTGTTGTTGGAAGACTGATGCTACTTAGCAAAATCATGTAAGTGAAATTCATTCACATTGGAACTGTGCAAAGGGGGAATGGTCTGTATTTGCTGAGTTTCCAGTGAGAAGTCTGAGCTCTGGTTGGTCGAAGATGTTACATCAAGGATATCTTTTGATATGGTTTGAATCTGTGTCCTTGCCAAATTTATGTTGAAATGTAATCCCTGGTGCTGGAGGTAAGGCCTGGTGGGAGGTGTTTGGATCATGGGAGCAGATCCCTCATGAATGGCTTAGCACCAACCCCTTTGTGATGAGCGAGTTCTCATGAGATCTGGTTGTTTAAAAGTGTGAGAACTTCCCACTCTCTCTCTCTCACTCCCACTCTCACCATATGGCATGCCAGCTCCCCATCTGTAAGTTCCCTGAGGCCTTCCCAGAAGTCCAGAAGATGCCGGTGCCATGCTTGTACAGCCTGCAGAACTGTGATCCAATTAACTCTCTTCTCTTTATAAATTACCCAGTCTCAGGTATTTCTTTATAGTAATGCAAGAACAGCCTGACACACCTTTCCTGGCAGTGTGGGTCCCTGAGACCCTGGGATAGGAGAATAGGAGAAGAAAGATGAAGATAGCTCTCAACAACTTGGCCAATACTATTATCTTCATGAAGTCAAGAAGTTTTATGGCAGAGGTTCACATCATACCCTAGTCTTGATGCTCTCAGTCTTACCTATGTTTAGGTGGATCTTGGAAAGACCTTTTCCCTGAGGTGCCTCAGTGGGGGTGGAAAAGTTCTTTCTTCTTAAAAATAGCTTTATTGAGGTGTAATTGTTTTACAAAATACCCCTGCACATGCTTAATTTATATAATTTGATGAGTTTGGACATATGCATCTTGTGACACTGTCACCACAGTCAAGGTAATAAACGTGTCCATCATGTCCCAAAGTTTCTTTGTGTCCCTTTAAGATTTTTTTAAAAAGAACATTTAATATGACATCTACACTCTTTACAAATGTTTAAGTGCACAATATCATATTGTTAACTATAGGCAGGGAGGGTAGATTTGGATGCAAAGATAGTCACTGGTTGATGCTGAATTAGAGTCTCCTCATCACTAAATTTTCTAAGTTTTTTTAAGGTTAAGACTCACTAGCATTTTTATTTTTAAAATATTTTTAATTTTTATTTTAGGTTCAGGGGTACATGTGAAGGTTTGTTATATAGGCAAGTTGTGTGTCACAGAGGTTTGTAGTACAGATGATTTCATCACCCAGGTAATAAGCATAGTACCTGATAGGTATTCTTTCTGATCTTCTCCCTCCTTCCACCCTTCATCCTCAAATTGGCCTCAGTGTCTGTTGTTCCTTTCCTAGTATCCACATGTTCTCATTATTTAGCTCCCACTTATAAGTGAGAACACGCAGAATTTGGTTTTCTGTTCCTGCCTTAGTTTGCTTAGGATAATGGCCTCCAGCTTCAGGTTGCTGCAAAATACATGATGTTCTTTTTTATGGTTGCATAGTATTCCAGTATGCCATGGTGTATATGTACCACATTTTCTTTATTCAGTCTACCACTGTTGGGCATTTAGGTTGATTCCATGTCTTTGCTATTGTGAACAGTGTTGCAATGAATATTCACATGCATGTGTCTTTATGGCAGAATGATTTATATTCCTTTGGGTAAATATTCAATAATGAGATTTCTGGGTCGAATGGTTATTTCATTTTATGTTCTTTGAGGAATCACCACACTGCTTTCCACAATGACTGAACTAATTTACACTCCCACCAGCAGTGTACAAGCATTCCCTTTTCTCCACAATTTCACCAGCATCTATTATTTTTTGACTTTTCATGAATGGCCATTCTGACTTACGTGAGATGGTATCTCATTATGATTTTGAGTTGCATTTTTCTAATGATCAGTGATATTCAGTATTTTTTCATATGCTTGTTGGCCACATGTATGTGTATGTCTTCTTTTGAAAAGTGTCTGTTCACATCATTTGCCCACTTTTTAATGGGGTTGTTTTTTGCTTGTAAGTTTAAGTTCCTTATAGATGCTGGGTATTAGACCATTGTAGGATGCACAGTTTGCAAATAGTTTCTGTTTACTTTGTTGATAATTTCTTTAGCTGTGTAGAAGCTCTTTAGTTTACTTTGATCCTATTGGTCCATGTTTGTTTCTGTTGCAATTGCTTTTGGAGTCTTTCTTATGAAATCTTTGCCAAGTCCTATGTCCAGAATTGTAGTTTCTAGATTGTCTTCCAGTCTTTTTATCGTTTTACATTTTACATTTAAGTCTTTAATCCATCTTACATTGATTTTTATATGTGGTATAAGGTAGAGGTCCAGTTTCAATCTTCTGCTTATAGCTAGTCAATTATCCCAGCACCATTTATTGAGTGGCAAGTCCTTTCCCCATCACTTATTTTTTTCGGCTTTGTCAAAGATCAGATAGTTGTAGGTGTGTGGCATTATTTCTGGGCCCTATATTTTGTTCCATTGGTCTATGTGTCTGTTTTCATACCGGCATCATGCTGTTTTGGTGCAACTACTGTATTAGTCCATTTTCATGCTGTTAATAAATACATACCTGAGACTTGGTAATTTATAAAGGAAAAGAGGTTTAATGGACTCACAGTTCTATGTGCCTGGGGAGGCCTCACAATCATGGTGGAAGGCAAAAGCTATGTCTTACATGGCCATGGGGAGAATGAGAGAATGAGAGCCAAGTGAAAGAAGAAACCACTTATAAAACCATCAGATCTCGTGAGACTTATTGACTACCACGAGAACAATATGGGGGAAAACACCCCCATGATTCAATTATCTCCCACCAGGTCCGTCCAAAAACACGTGGGAATTATGGGAGCTATAATTCAAGATGAGATTTGGGTGAGGACACAGTCAAATCATATCAAATAACACGCTGTTTTTGTTACTGTAGCACTGTAGTATAATTTAAAGTTAGGTAACATGATGCCTCCAGCTTTGTTCCTTTTGCTTAGGATGCTTTGACTATTTGAGCCCTTTTTGGTTCCACACAAATTTTAAAATAGTTTTTTTTCTAATTCTGTGAAGAATTTCATTTGTAGCTTGATAGGTATAACACTGAATCTGTACATTGCTTTGGGCAGTATGACCATTTTAATCGTATTGATTCCTCCTATCCATGAGCGTGAAATGTTTTTTCATTTGCTTGAGACATCTCTGATTGCTTTGAGCAGTTTTTGTAATTCTTGCTGTAGAGAACTTTTACCTACCTTGTTAGCTGTATTCCTAGGTATTTTATTTCTTTTGTGGCAATTGTGAATAGGACTGCATTCCTGATTTGGCTCTCAGATCGGATGTTGTTGGTTTATAGGAATGCTACTGATTTTTGTATGTTGACTATGTATCCTAAAACTGTGCTGAAGTAATTTATTTAGATCAAGGAGCTTTTGGGCAGAGACTATGAGGTTTTCTAGATATAGAGTCATGTGGTCTGCAAACAGGGATAGTTTGACTTCCTGTCTTCCTATTTGAATGCCTATTCCCATTTCTTTCTCTTGCCTGATTGCTCTGGCAAGGACTTCCAATACTATGTTGAATAGGAGTGGTGAGAGAGGGCATCCTTGTCTTGTGCTGGTTTTCAAAGGGAATGCTTCCAGCTTTTGTCAATTCAGTATGATGTCCTTTTCTAAGTTTTCACAAAGTCCCCATATTTCCCAGGGGAACTCCCATAAGGAAAAGAGAGGACCCACCTCAAGGCAGCAGAGACTATTCTGAAAAGAGAGATTCTAGTAAGGTGAAGGGAGGGAGAGTGTCATGGCCTAAGTTTGGTCATGTCCAGGTCAGGGCTCAGAGGCCCTGGGGCTCTGCTGCCACCAGGCAGCCTGAAACATTATTTCCCTGGAGGATTTATGTTTCAGTTGGAGGTAGAAACTCAGGATGGAGAGACGGAGAGATGCAGCAGAAACAGAGTGGCTTTGGCTAAGCTAAGTCTTGCCTTGTGGGCCATAGGGGCTTGGAGTGGGAGTGCCTGGGTGAAGGAGACCTTTCCCAAAGGCCCTTTCCTTTGCAACCTGAGATGGAGACTTGGAGAGATCACAGAAAACAGGGAATAATTTAGAGAGGAGAAAAAAACTTCCAGGAAACTTCATGATGCAAATGATCCTCTTCACTATTGTCAAATTTAATCACATATATTTCATTTGTTTGATGCTTTCCTTAAGTAAGTTTCTTTGGATGGTAAGAAGCCAACTGTTGCCCAAGGGGGGGTCTCCTAGAACAAATGGATACTGATGCAATCCAGCCCTCTTCCTTCATCTTCTCCTTCTCACAACCCTTTACACTTTCTTCATTGTTTTGTTTTTCTGTATTGCTACCAACTGATTTTTATCCCCTCCTTAGTCCACATGGCAGGATGAAGCCACCAAGAGCTCCAAATTTATATCTCTTTCATTTCAGAGAGCAGTCACACTAAGCATCCCTTAACTTGGAGTCCAAATTCCTCAAGAAGGAGGCTAATTGACCCATCTTGGGTCAATCACTTAGATCAATCACATACAGAGGTTGGGGATTCATTGTACCATGGTAGCAGCTGCCATAGTAAAGATCCAGTGGATGGAAAATGGAAAGTTTTCTGTTAAGGGGGTCATCAGCCAACAAAAACAATAGGTATCAACTATCACTGCTTAATTTTTAAAATTCAGTGAACTTGCAGTATTTTATGAAATAACAATTTTTAATATCTGTTCATAAGGGGTCAGTATATGCACATTCCTCAGCTTCTTAGTGTAATATCTATATTTTCTCATAAAATAAAAGCAAAAAAATAGTATCTACGGAAACTCCATGTCCATGTGTGTCTCCTCATTCAAATCCCTGATTTGCTGTTTTCCATGAATGAGTATGTGTAATAAACTGTTCTGCTGGCAACAACAATATTCTTTTGCCTGGTGTCATCTAGAGAAAGAGACCATGACAATGATCTGTTGTGTTTCACAGAGCTTTATAAATATGCTAAATTGTGTATCTACACCTACACAGAATCGTGCCCTTTCATGGTTTAGAATGTGAATTATTCCTCAATAAGGCTGTTGAAGAAAAAGTTTGTGAGGCCGGGGGCGATGGCTCACGCCTGTAATCCCAGCACTTTGGGAGGCCAAGCCAGGCAGATCACGAGGTCAGGAGATCAAAACCATCCTGGATAACATGGTGAAACCCTGTCTCTACTAAAAATACAAAAATTAGCCAGGCGTGGTGGTGGGCGCCTGTAGTTCCAGCTACAGGGGAGGCTGAGGCAGGAGAATGGCTTGAAC
The DNA here is from genome assembly GCF_007565055.1 of Rhinopithecus roxellana. NCBI lineage: Eukaryota > Metazoa > Chordata > Mammalia > Primates > Cercopithecidae > Rhinopithecus > Rhinopithecus roxellana. The sequence continues at coordinate 153,058,499 of NC_044553.1, read as the reverse complement.
CTGGGAGGCGGAGCTTGCAGTGAGTGGAGATTGCTGCCACTGCACTCCAGCCTGGGCGACAGAGAGAGATTCCATCTGAAAAAAAAAAAGTTTGTGTAGGCCAGACGCAGTGGCTCAGGCCTGTAATCCTAGCATTTTGGGAGGCCGAGGCGGGCTGATCATGAGGTCAGGAGATCGAGACCATCCTGGCTAACACGGTGAAACCCCGTCTGTGCTAAAAATACAAAAAAATTAGCCCGGGGTGGTGGCAGGCCGCCTGTAGTCCCAGATACTCAGGAGGCTGAAGCAAAAGAGTGGCCTGAACCCAGGAGGCGGAGCTTGCAGTGAGCGGAGATCACGGCCACTGCACTCTAGCCCGGGCGACAAAGCGAGACTCCATCGCAAAAAAAAAAAAAAAAAAGTTTGTGTAATCATCCTCCCAACAAATATTTCTTGATCATCCACCTCAAGTCAAGCACTGTTCTAAGCCCTGGAAGAAGAGCAAGGAAGCATCTTTCCCTGCGGAGATTACATTCTAGTCCGCGGAGGAGACAGACAATAAGCAAATAAACAAATATGGTGATAAGTGCTAGGGGGAAAAATAAGGCAGGAACAGGGGATAGAGGTAGGGGATTATGTGCTATTTGTTACATACAATAGGTCATCATGGGAGACATCTCTGAAGCTAGCATTCGGGCAGAGGTCTGAGAAGGTGAGGAGGTGGTCTGGAATCCCCAGGTTACAGACCTAGGAGCAGCTCCAGGGGGCTCACACTCCAGCCAGGGGTTCCACATGGTGACCCACAGCTTCCTCAGAGGCCAGCCAGTCAGGTGCCATGGCAGGATGGGTGGGGTGCTCCCTCCAACCCTCCACAGCCTGTCCTGTAATCAGAGAGCACCTCTGCTTTGCTTGTGCTTGTTTTATTGGAGCTCCATGTAAAATTCTCTTTGAAAAAATGGTTGCGCTGCAAAATCAAACATTGAAAAGAACAGAACTGGGTTTTGGGATGGGGGTAGGAGAAGGGAGGTGGCCTTTTTAGAAAATATTATGCTAACATGTGAGTGAGACTAGGATGAAGGCATAACAGGTGTTAGGAACTGAGATGTGTCTCCTCCAAATAAAAGAGGGGTTGAGTTCCTAATCCCCAGCATCTCCGAATGTGATCATATCTGGAAATAGATTCTTTACAGCGGTAAAGTTAAAATGAAGTCATTGTGAAGCTATCTTTCCAAAGAGGGGAAATTTGAACACAGAGACAGAAGTGCACAGAGGGAGATGACATGAATACGGCCACGTGATGGCAGAGGCAGATATTGGATGGATGCAGCCACCATTTGAGGAGCACCAGGCATTGTCGTCACCACCATAGGCTGGAAAGAGGTAAGGAAGGGTTCTACTCAGAGTCCCGGAGGGAGCACGGCCCTGCCCACACCTTGCTTCGGACTTCCACCCTCCAGAACTGAGAGACAAGTGTCTGTCGTGTCAGCCTACCAGCCTGTGCTCCTCGCAACACACTGATGCTGCAGGGGACACGCGATCCCAGAGCTCAGAGTGCTTAGTTCTGTGAGCAGGTGAGGGTGGAGTATGGCACAGGACACTGGACCTGAAGAGGGTCCACCTGTCGGGTGAGTATTGCAACAGCTGGTGACAGTGCTGAGGGCCTGCCCAAACCAGGCCCTCACAGTCAGCTTGGGAGGTGTGGTCACCTCAAGGACAGGTGGCATCAGGACCTGGTGCTGAGGGAGAGGGAGGGGTTAGGGTGATGACCAAGGATCTGGGTGGCATCCACTAAGATCATAAACCCAGGCACAGGAGTGGTAGTAAGGATTGGGGACAGGGGAGTCTACCTGGGGCTACTGGGGCTGAGGGCATCTGGGGAGGCATCCAGGTGGCAGTTGGGCATACAGGGCCAGGAGAAGAGTTCTTCCCATGTCTGGCTCCTCAACCTTCAGGACTCAGAATGAGCATCTCCTCAGAGAAACTTTTCTGCAACATGGGAAGTTGCCTCCAAGTTACTCTCTGTCCAATCACCCTGTCTGTTCCCATAACATTTGCCATCATCATTCATTACTCACTTCTAGCCTGTGAGTATTGCTTCTTCTAGCCTGTCTCACCATTCCAGTCTGTGCATCCCACATTGTTTGCTGCTGGGTCTCCACTGCCCAGTGCAATGCAGCACACAGTCAGTGCTTAATTGGTATTCACGGAATGGAAGAATAAATGGAGAAAGCCCATATAGCCAGCTGGGCTCTCTGGAAGCAGAGGCTGGGATGGCATTTGGGGTACGAGATGTTTGTCAGGGATCCCCACCTAAGGGTGGAGCAGGCGGAGAAGTTGAGCTGCAAGGCCAGCCTGCAAAGCTTTGGCCTACTCACTCCTCAGCATGAGAGTGCTGCTCAGTTGAGTTCCCTGTTTGGCTCAAATGGCTGGACTTTGAATCTCATCTTGCTCAGCCCCTGGGTGATGCCTGCCCCAGGAAGGGCAGATCCTGAAGGAACAGGCAGCCCAACCACAGTCCCCGTGGCTGAAGGCGGTTCATCTCCACTCCTTCCAAACCCAAGCTGGACACACAGATCCACAGGGTCATGGACTGAAACCAGGACAGAGAACAAATGATGAGTCCACAAACAACCTGTGGTCCTTATCACAGGAAGCGTACAGGTCAAGCACTGTGGGAAAGAGAGAAGGGTGTCACCTCTTCTAACTCTGAAAAAAATCCAGGGAGGCTTTTGTGAGGTGGTGGAGTTTGAGTTGAAGAGTTTGTTTTGTGTGGATATAGGAAGCTGGAATGGAGGCAGCCCTGGGATGGCGAGCCGCCTCTTGATATTTATGAGAAGGGATGTGCAAAGCTTAGCTGCAGTGTGGACGTTCCTGGAAAGGTAGGTGGAGGCCCACAGATCCACATAGAGTGGGTTCTGGATGATGGGCCGCAGACAGCCTATCTGAGGACAGACTTTGTGAGAAAAGAAGCTCTTTCCCAGCAAGGCCATTGCATTCTCTTTTAAGACACAGCAGGGAAGCAGAGTAAAACAGGGTCTGCTTAGGAAACTGGAACAGGGCAGCCCGAGTCAGGGCATGCAGATGGGAGGCTGGGCTTCTGCAGAACATCATGTTATGCAACTGTTCTAGAATCAAAGTCCCATTTAAAGAAAAGAGAAGCAGAGTTCGAGAGAATTTTGACATAGGGCATCTCTTTAGAAACCACTGGGAAGGACATTAAGGAAACAGGATCACAAGTCACCCACAAGGTGACAGAAAAATCTGTCTTCTGCTACAGTCACCCAGAGACAAAGCAGAGCTTTCATCTTCTAAGAAAACCCCTGATGGTCATTGCTGTCCCTCCAGGGTGGGAGATAGAGTTGCTGGCCCATTTTATCCTTCTGATTAGAGATGGAACAATGGGGAAGGCCATCGGAGGTGGTACCACCAACCTGGAGATGATGTGGCCAGGCTCAATGCCACTTGTCCCCAGTAGGTCTCCCTGGGCGGGAGCAATGGGTTGGATCTCATGTCAGGTGGCATTTCAGGTCCCAGAGGGGATTCTGCCTGCTGGTACTCCCCCGAGCTACACCTGCCTACTTCTCCCTACCCGCTCACCTCCTTGCAACTAGGGAAAGATAATGGTTGCCTCCCAGGCCTAAGCCTGACACACCAGAGATTCTGGAGACTGTGGGCCCTCTGGACTGTCACTTAATCTTTTACTAGATTAAGAGTTCCACTGAGGAATTATGTGCATGTTTTTTTTTCTTTTATTAAATTTCTGGGTTTGGAGACTGTCTTAGTCCATTTTCTGCTGCTATTCAGGATACCTGAGAAGGTAATTTAAAAATAAAAAAGATTTATTTCTTACAGCCGGGGGCTGGGAAGTCCAAGATCAGGTAGCCGCATCCGATCAGCTTCTTGTGAGGGCCTCATCCTGTGTCACAACTTGGCAGAAGACATCACAGGGCAAGAGGGGTACACTGAAAACCAAACTGACTTCTATTAAAAAACCCACTCCTGTAATAACCCATTAATTCATTAATCCGTGAATGGACAAATCCATTCATGAGGGCAGAGCCCTCATAACCCAATAACCTCTTAAAGGCCCCAACTCTTAACACTGTTACATTAGGGATTGTTTCAACATGAGTTTCAGAGGGAATGAATATTTAAACCACAGCAAGGACCTAATTATCTAGATCAGCCAACTGGCACAGTAAAGCCATAGATGAATCACAGACATTTCTTCCACTGGATTCCAGGTGAAGGAGGTGAGGCCATTGCAATTCCCCCAGGAGAGGCCTGCACGTGTGGCAGCTTGGGGGAACTTGGGTTAGCCTTGTGTCCTCAGCGCCTGCCACAGTGCCAGGTGCAGAGACGGCAGTCAGTAAGAACCTGTACATGGAGGAATGAATTAATGAATTGGAGAGGCAGGCCAAGAGAACAGATTCCATCTAGAGCAGCCGTCTAGAGCAATTTTCTATTCCCTGTCTCACTGTCAGAATGACCTGTTATCTCCTCCTGCTATATCTTTGTCTATCAAAGGTGACCTTCAAAGCCTTTTTTCTCACTCAGGAATAGAATAGACGACCAAGAAGAGTTCAAAGCTGGAAGTCCTGAAGGTTAAAATGTGTTTGAATTTTAAGAGGATGAAAGAGAATACAATAAAGAACTTTCTCTTTGGGGTCACATGAAAACTATGGTTCAAAAAAGAAATAATTTAATAATTATTTAATTATTAATTATTACTTAATATTATTAGGGTAAGGATTTGTTCATTCTCTGCACCATCATCACAACCACTACCACCATCAACTCCATCATCACCACAACTATTATCACCACTGTCACCACCACCACCTCCATCATCACCATCACCAGCACCACCATCACCAGCCTCTCCATTGCCACCACTGTCATCACCATAACTATAATCACCACCATCACTACTGCTGCCCCAGTTATTATCAACACCGTCACCACCACCACCATCACCACCACCTCCATCACTGCCACCTCAATCACCACCATCATCTCCATCGTTACCATAACCATCACCACCTCCATCATAACCATCACTAGCACCTCCACACCACCATTACCACCACGTCGATCACCACCATCACTGCCATCTCCATCACCACAGCTATTATCACCATCATCACCACCACCACCACCTCCATCACTACCATCATCTCCATTATCACCACTTCCATCACCACCATCACTTCCATCACCACCATCATCTCCATGATCACCACCTCCAGCTCCATCATCACCATCACCAGCACCACCACCTCCCTCACCACCACAACTATTATCACCACTATCACCACCACTACCTCCATCACCACCATCATCATCCTTTCCATCACCACCACTGTAACCACCATAACTATAATCACCACCACCACCACCACCACCACCACCACTCCCCCATTATTATCACCATCATCACCACCACCACTACCATCACCACCACCTCCATCAACACCACCATCACTATGACAACTATCACCATCATCATCACCATCACCCTCACCACCACCTGCATCACCACCTCCAGCTCCATCATCACATCACCATCACCACCACCATCACCACCACCATCACCACCAACTCCATCAACATCATCATCACCACAACAACTATTACTTCAATCACCATCATCACCTTCATCATCACCACCACAGCGCCATCATCACCATCATCACCACCTCCACCACCATTCTCACCACCACCATTACCATCACAACTATTATCTCCACCATCACCACTACGAGCAGCACCATCACCACCACCTTCATTACCACCACAATCAGCACCACCATCACCACCAAAACTATTATCACCATTGCAACTACCACCACGCTCACCACTACCACCACCACCATCACCACCAGAATTAATATCACCATTACAACCACCACCACTCTCACCACCACCAACACCACCAGAACTATTATCACCTTTACAACCACCACCACTCTTACTACCACCACACCATCACCACCAGAACTAATATTACCACCACTGCCAGCACCATCACCCTGTCCTCATGGAAAAAGTGATATGTAAACTAGACTTTGAAGCTGGGTCAGAATTTACCAAGTGGACAAGAAGCAGGTATTACAAACCCAAGGCCCACAATGTGTAAAGACAAGAAGGGCTTGTCTGGGGTGGAAAAGGCTAAGAATGTTGGCCCTTCCCTAATGCAAAGGTAAGAGAGGCTGAACAGGTGGGTGGACTGAGGGTTTGGGGAGTGGTAGACATTCCATTATAATCACACTGTTATTTTCACTGTTGCTGTTTAGCAAACTTGCATTTTCTGTCACAGGCAAAGGAGTTTAGAGAGGGAATTAACACCTCTTCATTCATATGTTTATTTGTTAATTTGTTCAACAGGTATTTATTGAGTGCCTTTTATGTGCAGGGTTCAAGGTTCAAGGGATATAGCTAAGAACAAAACCACAAAAATCTGTTTAAATGATCTCATTAACCCTCACGATAAACCTAGAATGTCTATTTTGGTATTGTTAGCAAATAAGGCTTCTAAGCCCTAACTTGAAGTTCACATTCTTCATGGTGGTCTCCGGTGGGGTGTATGAAATCCATTTTATAGAAAAAAACTGAGGTGTGAAGAGGTTAAACATACTATCCAGACACATCCAACTAATCAGGAATATAGCCAGGATTCAAAGCCAAGCTGCTCTGACATCAAAACTCGTGACCTTTCCCTTTCAAAGTGCTGTCTGTGATAAACGCATGAAGCTGTAACTTCAGATATCGGCCACTGGTGAGTTACGAGCATTGGGATATTTTTGACATTTAATTTGATATGCTTGCCAGAGACATGCTTTCATGCTGCTTTCTTTTCCCTCCTGCTTAAATGCAGGGAAAATGACAAAGTTCTCTCTTGCCAGTATTTTCCCATTTCCCTGTGAGAACACCACAGGCTCGCCGGGAAGTTTCCTGAGCACAACTGCCCTTGGCTTTCCCCAGCCAGAGGCCACAGAGGCTTTGAACACATTCAAAGGGCCATTTCTTCCCCACACATTCCAACGCAGCCTTTCAGCCTGAACTATCTCTGGGAGACTGGAGGTGTCACAAGCTGGGAGGATCACTGGATAATTAGGGAGACTCCCAGGTGCCAGGCAGAGAGTCCTCACTAGCCCCCTGCCGGATGTCTGGCTGGCATTTGAGGGGACCGAACGTGGCAAGAAGCAAAACAGCAGCATCAGAAACCAGTTTCTTCATCTGAAACTGAGCAGGCTCCACTCCAGAACAGAACCCACAGACCCAGGCACCCGGGCCTTCTTCTTAAGTCTGGGAAATCATTCATCCCCAGGAGAAAAAACAGCAAAAGCTTCCAGTACTGGAAAACGGGATGTGGGGAGAAGTTTTAAAAAATATCAGCCCAATATGTGTGAAAGTATGGGTGCAGACATCCCCAGGTGTCAAGTGTCCAGATCTGCAGACACACTGGAACGATGGTGATCAGTGTCACTCTCTCCAACTCCAGTGTCAGTCCTAAGGGAAGAGACCACGCTGGTGCACAGTCGGTGCCAAACCCATGTTTGCAAATGAATAAGGTGAGTGAAGTTATGGAGAGAGCTAACCAGAAATCTAGGAGGTACCTCTTACAGGGAAGAACCCAGGAAAGCCGCCATGCTTGCCTTGGGAGACAGAGGTGAGTAGCGAGAATATGCTGCTTGCAAAAAGCCTCCAAAACACACATTTGAAACTCTCCACTGTGCGTCCTGCTGTGACAGGCACTGCCTGGGTGCAAGGCTGTGCTACACATGGTCCCACCCTCTGATGCCTGTGATGGAGTGAGGAAGTGACACTCACACACATTTATGCTGAGAGCTGTGGAGTTATGTGTGGTCCTTGGCTTCTGGGACGCAGAGAGCCATGTGCTGTGCCTCCAAAGGGCAATTTCATTGACATTATGGTCAGCAAGTTCATTGCTCTTCCCCCGAGGCTTTTTCCTCCCCCGTGTTATCCCTATTTTACTAGTTTAATGCGTGTGTGTGCAATAGCTACGGTGACACATACAGTTTTTCCTTCCTGCCCTTCCTATAGAAACTGCCCCTCCCTAGGTGCCTGCCTGTGGGAGCTGTCATTTTCTCACCTGTTCTGCCCTGACCCCTGTGTCCTGCAGTGTTTGACCTAAACAGGGGCACCTGAACCAGGTGGGGATGGTCTGAGCCTTGGAATTAGGACCTGGGGTCAGAGAGTGCAAAGGCAATAGGTCTTAGGGACAGAAACTGTAAGGTATAAGCTTTGGAAGATGTCGGGGGTGATAATTCCAGCCAGGCGTGTCAGCGTAGCTAAGAATTCTCACCATCTGTGGTTCCAGATAACAGCTGGCTACAAGAGAAAGGTACTTCTGGTTTGGAAGGCAGAAGTCAAGCAGGAACGCTCTGAGGTTGGTGTGGGGTGCTAGCCGCTGCTCCCCTTCACCTGCTGGTGCACCTGGTGGTTGTGAAGAGCATCCATGCCAAAGGCTCCTCCAGCCCTCACCAGGCCTCCTCCTCCAGTTCTCCAGGTCTCAGGTCAGGTGAGGAGCACTGGCTCCTTCCTCGGGTCCCTGTGTCAGCCAGGCTGGAGTGAGAGATGTGGATTCTGGCCTGTCCTTCAGGCTTTGACCAGGCCTCACTCTGCCCCATCTCATACCCAGGTTTTCTTCTCCCTGCCCACCTGGCTGACCTGCAGAGATTCTGGGCTGACCACCAGACCCAGGATGACAGCCTTCCACAGACCTCTCCCCAGCTCCTACCACTGGGGGACCTAATCCCTGCAGTAACCTCCATCTCCTATCACTCTTTGCAGTGTTGCTGCCCTGGTGGAAGCCCAGCTCATGGCGGAGGAAGCCAGCTTGCAGAGAGAGCGAGAACAGTCAGCACACAAATTGGAGCAAAGGCAAGGGCAAATGGAAAGTTCTGGCGGCATCACGTCAAGGCTCCCATCCGAGGCCTCCCTGGACCCCACGCTCTCCAGGTGTAACCTGCTTGCTGAGCACCACCTTGGATGCTGCCGGCTGGTACATTCCCCACTTGCAAAACTCTGCGGGGCTGGGTTCGTCTCTTTTCTTTCCAAATATCTCAGGAAGTGGATGGTTTTTTCCAAATTCTGCAGATGAGTAAAAAGAGTCTTCGGGAGGTGCAATAGCTTTCCAGGGATGAGGTAACTGGGAGCAGAGCTGGTGTTCAAACCCGGTCTGCTCAACTCAAAATCCACAGCATTTCCCTGCCCTGAAATGACCCACATCTGCACTCCTTGCCCACATCTGCACTCCTTGCCCACATCTGCACTGCTGGTCTTTGGCTTTTCGAGTATCAGCTCCCTGAGCACAGAACCTGGCTGTCCCTGCCGTCCCCAGCTCCTGGAGCAGGGCTCAAGTGGAGCAGCATTTGCTGTCTGTGCAGACGCAGACCCTGGGATATGGGAACGTGAACGAGGCTCTGTAAGGCAGGTGTCCCCATCCACAGCGATGCTGAGTGGGTGGCTCCCTGCTCCTTCACTGCCTCTAGACATGGGGGTGGGGGATGGGAGGACACAGGTGGATTTGATTGCCTCTCGCAGGGGAAGGTGATGTAGAAACTCTGGGTTCCTCCCGTTCTATGGCCACCTTCTCCAGGAAGCCTTCCTGACTACCCAGACAGCACTGAGTCTTCCTGACACTCTGACTCTTTTAAATTCTCACCATGCAGCATCCCCTTGTGATTCTGCTTCTCTTTCAGTCTATGGCTTGTCACTCCCAATCATCTGCCTCTCCCACAGAAACATGTCACATAGTTTCAGGATCCCCCAGGCATGTCACCTTCAGCCCAACATTGGTAACCTTGGCTGTGCTGGCCCTTGGGGACCATCACTCCAGCCTTAGCAGACCCTGACCCAGGTGTCCAACTCAGCCACTGAGTCAGGCCCAGCAGCAGGTGTGTGGCTGGTGGGTTTGGCCTTCTTTTCTGGCCAGAGTGCACCATGTCTCCAGCCACAGTGCGTTTCCTCGGTCCGTGGAAGCTGGCCTCTGCCTCGGGGCCCTGATTCATTGCGTGTTCTCCCACTGGGCTGCAATCCTGTCTTGACATCCAGCCTAATCTTTGCCCACATCCACACTCTCCCCAGCTCAACTGCACTCCAACCAGTGGCTGCAGAAGCCCTGAGTCAAATAACTACAGACTCAAAGCCCCACTACCTGCCACTCTGGCCACCAACTGCCACCACCTCAGAATTCCCTTGCCCTGAACTTCCTCTGAGCCCTTAGATCCGGGACATGGCCCAGACCAAGTCCCTGGAATAGAGCCACTGGCTCAGAGAGCATCTAGCCCCAACTGCCGGACACCTACATGGACCCAATTGCACCCCACCCCCAATGCCCAAAACAAGCCCTTTCGAGCCACCTCCAAGGGCCCACCCAGGTCCCCACCCGACCCCAGCCCTGCTCAGTTTGCCCGCTTCTTGCATTGAGTTCTAAGGTTGTTCTCCTACCTCTGCCAGCCATAATTAGGAGGTGAGTCACAGCCACCAGGGGCTGGCACAGAGTACCCTCCCTGTAGCTGTGGCGTCCAGCTCTGTCACATGCCTGCAGCACTCGAGTCCCATCTGGCCTGGCATGCCCAAGGCTGTCAGCGTGTGCCAGGAGGGAGACAGCTGTGGCTGGGAGAGGGGGTGGGTGTCGATACACTTGTGGAAATGCCTTGCCTGCCATGCCTGCAGCCCTTTGGGGTTGCCTCCAAAAACAACCATCTCTGTCATCAGAGCCATCACAAAATAATAATTAAAGTTATATGAGGATAAGAATAATAGTGATTGATGATAATAAAACAAGTCAACCGCCACGGAGTGCCTAAGCTGCACAGTCCAGGCACAGTCCCAGAGCTTTGCACGAATTATCTCAGCCTCTCAAGAGTCGGGAGGTGAGTATTATTGCCCTCATTTCATAGGTGAGTAGGCCGAGGCACAGATGTGCTGAGATGTGGGGTGGCCTTGGGAGTCCAGGCCTGCACCATGCTGCCCTGCTCAAACCCATACCCCTTCTCAGGACTGTGAGTCCCCCAGGGAGCCACTGGAGCAACCTCCAGGCTGTTCATTCAAGAAGGGAAAGCATTTTTGGTCTTGAGAAGTAATGCAGAGGGCCTGACCAGGGTTGAAGTCCCACTGGTCAGGTTATTCTGGCATTTGGAAACACCACTGGAAGACAATAGCAGTTGTATGGTGTTTAGGTTTTCATCCCAGCGGCACAGATTTCAAGCTGAGCACCCAGTAATTTTTTAAAAATTCATCCCAGAGTGAGGGCAAATGAAAGCCATTGGTCTAGCCCTTGGGGACCTCTGCAAAATTCCAAAGTCACAGAGCAGCCTGTGCATGGGCGGTTACAGTTTACACCGCACCTTTTACAGTCACTACTTTAGTTTACCTTCCCAGTGGATTTCTCAAACATTTCCTCAGTTTCATGGGTGAGGAAATCAAGATCCTAAAAGATGAAGTAACTTGAAGACGGTTACACGGCTGGGAAACAGTAGCCATGGAGCCCTGAATCCAGATTTTCTGTCTCTACATAGAATTCTCTATAGTCTTTTCCCGCTCTCAGGTCCTCCCTCCCTGCTTCAGATTCCTGAGTCTCTACTGCTTCTTGGTTTGCACTGCTTAAAGGTATCTGATATCAGCCACTTGCATCTTGGTATTCTCTCTCCGAAAGTCATTGTCCTTCATTTTGTCTTGGATTATAAAGGCAGTTCTCTGTAAGAGGACTGTCTGGTATCAGCAAACAAGCTGTGGCAGCTCAGAGCATGCCCTTGCAAATAAGGGTGACCTGCTTACAAGCCCACACTTCGTTTCCATCAGCCTGCTTTCGCTTAGCCTGGAAGGAGAGCTGAAAACCTGGATGACTGAAGGGAAACGTCCCTTCTTCCACCTGCATGGGGAGCCGTGGGATGGCTGCTTCCAGAGCTACACTCGGTATCACTCCTCATTCTCATGCTTGTGGCTTGAGCTGGTAATGGAACCCATTTGGGAATGCATGGAACATTCTTGGAGAATAGATGTGTGGGCTTGTGTATTTCTTCACTACATCTTCTCTGTGACTTGGCCCTTTCCTCGGTCTTAAGAAGACAACCACTCTGTTTTCCCAAATTTCTGAAAGCTCAGAAATGAGCTTTTCCCATCCTTAACTGTATAAAAGCACACAAAATAGTCAGAAGTTAGATGTGAACAGATAACCCTATTTGGGTAACTACTGACTATCCATCCAAATTCCTTCTGAATTTCAAGGATCTCAGCCATCCTTAACATTTGATTTTTGCTGTCTGATCCATTATTGATGGCACATGTTTCATTTGAGGGGAAAGAATTGCGCTCCTGGGCTCCATCAGTGTTAGGCCCCCAACACCCTCACTCCTGATGCTGGAGGATGAGAATGGTGAGCAGAGTGTGACTTGGATGAGCAGAATCAGCTCCCTGTCATCATGTTTATCATTAGTAATGATACATTAATAGTAATTAATTACTATTTTATTAACTACTCTTATAACTATTGCTGTGATTACTACTAATTGGTTTTAATTGATCCTCTCCACACGGGCCATTACATTTGATAGCACTGCTAACAATCTGATGAAATGAACGAAGCAGGTACTTCAGTAGTCCCATTGGACAGATGGAAATAGTGAGGCACAGAGAAGTGAGGTGACCAGGGTGAGGTGGCTCAGCCTGCTATGGCTGTAGGACCTGTTCTCCACCTCAATGTCACAATGCCTCCCTGAGATGGGACCCAGTGGGGGATGGAGCTGCTGCTTTTTTTGTTTGGAGGCCTTGATTTGATTCAATATCTGCCTCTCATGGGTGCAAGTGATGTTGAACTCACCCCTCTACAGAATTCTTGTTTTGTTTTGTTTTTTTGAGATGGAGTATCACCGTCACCCAGGCTGGAGTGCAGTGGCGCAATCTCAGCTCACCGAAACCTCTGCCTCCTGGGCTCAAGCAATTCTCATGCCTCAGCCTCCTGAGTAGCTGGGACCACAGGTGCGAGCCACCACCCCCAGCTAATTTTTGTATTTTTAATACAGATGGGGTTTTACCATATTGGCCAGGCTGGTCTCAAACTCCTGACCTCAAGTGATCCACCTGCCTTGGCCTCCCAAAGTGCTAGGAGTACAGGCGTGAGCCTCCAGTGTCTGTCCCTTCCATGCTCTGTGAGCTTATGAGGACTTGGGATATTTGTCTCTCCCCTGCACCTGGCTTGCTGCCTGGTACATTATAGACACTCAATCCACTTTTCAACTCAAGTTCTGCCTCTTTGGAAGGAAGTAGGAAAGGAGGAGGAGGGAAAGGCAGGCGAGAGAGGTGGGTGGGACACCTTTCAAAGGAGAAGTCAAATGACTGAGAGATGGAAAACTGAAGGTGGTGTCGGCCCCTGTTCTGGGCTGCATGAACCATCCTGACAAATGCTAGAGTGCGCCATTCCAGGAGCCAGCATTTAACAGCCACAGCTTTATATAGGGGCATGCAGACAGCCCCAGAATTTCCTTGATTTCTCCCAAATTTTCTCCACTAGTGGTATCCACATTTTTTTCCTGCTTTTATATTAAGAAATTCTTGTGAAGCTGCACATCCATTTAATAACTATGTGACATTTGACAGATGACACACTATCCCAAACCTCAGCTTTCTAATCTGTATAGTGAGGCAATGATCCCTCACAGACTTGTAAGAATTAAACGTGTGTGTGTGTGTGTATATACATAAATATATATATGTATATATGTGCATGTGTGTGTGTGTACATGAGGTATGCACAGAAGTACACGTACTGCTGAAATCAAATTGGTGGGCTACCTAAAAGTGCAGAAAAACATTAAATTATGCACTTTTTTGCAGTTTATGATTTTCCTTCCATAAATATTTTTCTGAAATGCTCTTTTTAAATTTCAATAGTTTTGGGGGTACAAGTGGTTTTTGGTTACACAGGTTAAGTTCTTCAGTGGTGATTTCTGAGTTTTAGTGCACCCATCACCTGAGCAGTGTACACTGTACTCGATATGTAGTATTTTATCCCTCACCACTCCCTCCCAACCTCCCCTGAGTCCCCAAAGTCCATTATATCATTCTTATACCTGTGCTCACAGCTTAGCTCCCACTTACAAGCAAGAACATACAATATTTGGTTTTCCATTCCTGAGTTACTTTAGTTAGAATAATGGCCTCTACCTCTATCCAAATTGCTTCAAAGGACATTATTTCATTCCTTTTTATGGCTGAGCAGTATTCCATGGTGTATATATACCACATTTTCTTTATTGACTCATTGTTTGATGGGCACTTAGGTCGGTTCCTTATCTTCGGAATTACGAATTGTGCTGCTATAAACATGGGCGTGCATGTGTCTTTTCCATAGAATGACTTCTTTTCCTCTGGGTAAATACCCAGTAGTTGGGCCGGGCGCGGTGGCGCAAGCCTGTAATCCCAGCACTTTGGGAGGCCGAGACGGGCGGATCACAAGGTCAGGAGATCGAGACCATCCTGGCTAACATGGTGAAACCCCGTCTCTACTAAAAAATACAAAAAACTAGCTGGGCGAGGTGGCGGGCGCCTGTAGTCCCAGCTACTCCAGAGGCTGAGGCAGGAGAATGGCGTAAACCCGGGAGGCGGAGCTTGCAGTGAGCTGAGATCTGGCCACTGCACTCCAGCCCGGGCGACAGAGCGAGACTCCGTCTCACAAAAAAAAAAAAAAAAAAAAACCAGTAGTTGGATTGCTGGATCAAATGGTAGCTCTACTTTTAGTTCTTTAAGGAATCTCCATACTGTTTTCCATAGTGGTTGTAGTAATTTACATTCCCATCAGCAGTGTAAAAGTGTTCCCTTTTCACCACATCCACGCCAACATCTTTTTTTTTTTTTTTTTTTGACTTTTTAATTACGGCCATCTTGCAGGAGTAAGGTGGAATCTCATTGTGGTTTTCATTTACATTTCCCTGATGGTTAGTGATGTTGAGCAAATGCTCTTTTGTTTAACATCCTCTGTTGTTCTGCTCTTCTACCAGCATCTAGATCTGGCTAGAATGACATTTAGCACAGACTTGGGTCTATATTATTTTAAGTGAAATTGATTAACAGCATGACTTCCAACAGTTTGGCTTTCTCAGGCAACCACAGATCCAGTGCAGTCTCCTGTTGCCCATTGTACAGGTGGGTACACTGAGAACCAGAGGAAGGGATGGCTTCTCCAGCCACCAGGTGCATTATGGGTCACCTATGTCTGTTACCCAGACCACAGGCCCAGGCCCTCAGACTTCCCAGAGCTTGGGAGTGGGGTGGGGTTGGATGGATAGGCTGCCTGCTCCCAGGCTGCACCTGGGAGGTAAGACAGGGCCATGTGAACATCTATGCCAGGTGGCTGGTATTCTACAGCAGTGCCAGGGTGCCCACAGCCATTCCTTTCCTGCCCCAGGGAAGGAATCTGGGGTGGAAGATTCTGCTCAAAGATCACAGGGATCAGGGCCTGTGGAGCTTGGAGGGGATGGCGTGTGTCACTCTGGTTTCTGGTGCACTCACCTTTATGAGGTTTACTGGGTGCCAAACACTCAGGTCCTAGAAGGCCAGGCCCTCATCAGTGAATCTACAGAGCACCCTGGGTGTACCTAGCACAATGCCCCTTGCTATTTGGGATGGGAGAGAAAAAGTAGGCCTGAGCTTTCCCAGAGGGCGAGGAAGGGAACTCCCAGATGCTGAGTGAGACACTTGGCAGGGCCAATTAGCCAGGCTGATCCTGGGAAAGGGGTGGAGGTGGCAGAGGCAGGCTCAGCAGGTCATTGGGCAGAAGTCCACCCAGTTTGTAGACAAGGCTTGAGGGGCTGGGGAGCCTAGAGGAATGCACTTGGAACCTGGAGGCTGCAGGACCAGGACGGAAAGAGGACTAGGAGGCTGGGATCATCAACACCTGGGGAAGGCCAAGGAAGACTGACCTGAGGGGAAAGGAGGAACAGGGGAGGTGAGGTTAGTCCAAGGGGGAGTGTGTGTGTGTGTGTGTGTGTATGTGTGTGTGTTGTCTGCCTGTTTCTCTGTCTTAGAGAAGAGAACCAAGGGCCAAGGTGATCACTCAGACAGACATTCTTCGTCCTTCTCATGCCTAGCTCTAGGGATGAATTACCAGTCTTGCCAAGAGTTCCATGGGTCCGTGCTGGCTGCCAAGATACTGTGGCCATGCTTTCATTTATCATCTACCAGAAAGCTATCCATGGAACAAGGGATTCAGAACCAGAAGATCTGATTTTTGAGTCCTGAATCTGCTAACTGTCCAGCTATAGGAAACTCAGTTTTCTCATGTGTAAAAATGGGTCTAGCGGCACCTAAACTTACAAAGTTGGTGTGAAAAATACATAATGTCTATGAATAACCGTATCTATTAATATGTGTATGGAAGTACCCTGTTCTGCAGAGACAAAAACAAAGAAGAAAATAAGATGAGGAAAATCAAAGCTGGCCCCCACCCACAATGATTCAATGCATATTTACCCACATTTTTTTACCTTTTTGCTAATTGAGAAACACATGTGGTTACTTATTGATATATAAGAACTCTTCACTGTTAAGAACATTAGCTCTCTATCTTGTACACATGTTCCGATTTGTGATTCCAAATTTTACATGTTCTGTAGAGTTTTAACACATTGCGTAAAGATGGTATATCCATATTTGCCATCTTTTCTTTCCTTTTTTTTCTTTCTTTCTTTATTTTTTTTTTCTTTTTAGTCTCGCTCTGTCACCCAGGCTGGAGTGCAGTGGCACGATCTTGGCTCTCTGCAAGTTCCTCTTCCTGGGTTCACGCCATTCTCCTGCCTCAGACCTCCGAGTAGCTGGGACTACAGGCGCCCGCCACCACGCCTGGCTAATTTTTTGTATTTTTAGTAGAGACAGGGTTTCACCGGGTTAGCCAGGATGGTCTCGATCTCCTGACTTCAAGATCTGCAGGCCTTGGCCTCCAAAAGTGGTTGTTTCCACTTTACGTCTGTTACATAAAGCTGCTATGGACATGGCAGTACACATCTTTGTAAACCCGGAAGCACTCATTTCTGTTGGGCATATACCCTGAGATACAATGAATGGGTCAAAGGGTAAGCATATGTTTACCTTTTATAGATCCTGCCAAGCAATTTTCCAACCAACACGTTGGTGTCGGTTTGCACACCCACCCGCAGTATAAGAGAGTTCCACTTGCTCCACGTCTTGGTGTTGCTAGTCTTTTTAATCTGAGCTGTCCTAGTGAGTGTATAGTGAGTTCTTCCTGTAGTTTTGTTTTGCATACTTCTGATGATTAATGATGTTGAGCACCTTTTCAGATGCTTATTGGCCATTTGGATGTCTTCTTTTGTGATCTATTTGTTCATGTCTTTGCTTAGTTTTTAAGTTGTTGTCTTTTTTCAGTCGATTTGTAGAAGTGCTTAAAAACAGGCGTGAGCCTTTTATCAGGCACAAGACATTACACATACCACTCCAAGCCTGTGACTTGCCTTTGTACTCTCTTAGGTACTTTTAGAGGAACAAGGCTCTTAATGTTAATGAACTTCCGTTTATCAATTTTTAAAAATGGTTAATACTTTCTGCCTATCTCGTGGTCACGAAGATGCTCTACTATCATTTGATACAAATTCTAGAAGAAAATATATTATTATTTGTGGGTTTTGAGGTTGAAAAATATTAAAGACCAATAGTTTCATATAGTTCAATCTAATACCTTTCACATTTAGGTCTGTGACTTCTCAAATTAGTTTTTGTATGTTGAGTAAAATGGTCACTGTTTATTTTTTTCCTGTATAGACATCCACCGGTTTTTTCTTTGTTTTGTTTTGTTTTCACCACTCATTGAAAGGATCATCCTTTCCTTTGGATTGCAGCAATGCCCTTGTCACATATCAGGTGACTTCCTGTGTGGCTCTTTTGGATTCTCTAGTCCATTCCATTGGTCAGCTTGTCTGTCTCTGTGCCAATAACTTAATGCTGTAGCTTTATAGCCATCTTGATACCTGGTGGCTGAATGCTTTAAAAGACCTGGGAATCATCAGGGGGGAATCACTTGCTTTGGAGTGGGATTCTCAACCTCTAGTACTTATTAAATTCCCTGCAGAGAAGTTCTTGAAAGTACCCTCACCCAGGATTTATCCCGCCTCAACTAACTCAAAATATCTAGAGGAATGTTCTGAAAATAGGTATTTTTAAAGCTCCTAGATGATTCTAATGCACTCCCAGGATGGAAACAAATGCTTTAGAAATAGGTTATTCTCATTTTACTATTAAAGAATCAGAAACCCAAAGTCACATTTACAATTTCTGGAGGCATTAGATTGTTCACTCACTTTCTCCAGGATGCAAAATCTTTGATATACTTCTCTTGCCCTCAGTTTTCTCCTACAGAACACCTACTTACCCTTCAAAACCCAGCTTAACAGTGCCCCATCTACGACGCAGTCCAGAGCACCCCAGCTAGGATTAGGTGCCTCCTGCATGTTCTCACCTCCCCAAGTTACCTCTACCTTGGCCCTTACCTATTGTGACTTGTATCTCTGTGTTCTCCTGTGTTCCCATCAGACCAGAGCTCTTGGAGTTAGAGTATGGCATGGTCATTAACATGTTTCTGGCATCTGGGAGATTCAAAGAGTGAGGGTGAGGACCAGAAATTCCTAGCTCCCCTCTCACCCCTACACAAGGCAATAATGTAAAAAATATTCAGGCCACCCCTCAGCCTCCAGCCAGTGTCTTTGGCCCATTAACTTATAACAATAATCTCCCCAGGCTGGACAATCCCCTTCATCCTCTTAGCCCCCGATGAACACCAGGCATAAATCCATGGGACCTGAATCTTAACTACAGGCAGGCAGGGCAGCCTCAAGTCTAGGCTGAGGTCCCTTAATGGGCGCGTGGAGGGGGCTGCTCCCTCCCATGCCTATCTCCTTCACTGCTCTCCACAGACATGCACCTCCTCCAGGGCTCTTTTTCCCAGGCAGGATGGGCCCACCAAGGTGTAGCGCCTGGCTGGCCTGCAGCCTACCTGTGGCTACCCTCTTCCCATGGCCTACTGGCCTTTGGCACCGTCTGAACTCAGGCATCCCCAGTGATGCTCGCGTCACTCAGTGGGCATCCCCACACTGGCCTCTCCCTGCATGTCTCCCGTGGGAATTTGCCCTGGAGCAGAGTGGATCTGGGGCAGGCAGGGAGGCATGGCCCTCAGACTCACACAGGCCTCACCCTGTCATTAGAGGGCAAGGTTTTCCCTCCCAAACCAGGGGTACAGACCTGGATTCTGGGTCAGTGTCCACCTCGCTGGCTCTGATCTTCCACCACTATAGACTCTACAGTAACAATAGGACCACCTGCACTCTTTGGTCTTAACCCATCCTTCTATCTCCTCTGCAGCCCCTTGGTGACCAGAGCTGGCCAGTGTGAAGTCTCTCGTTTCGCCATTCACATGGTGTCTCTGACCCACGCATCCCAGCAGGCGCTCTGAAAAGGTTCTGAGGAAAGGTAGCATCTCAGAGGGCCTGGGGTTCCTGGGGCAGGAAGGGGTTTCTGGAGCAGGAAGGGGTGCCTGGTGCATGCAGCCAAGTGTAGGCCTTGCTCCCTGGGCGAGAGAAGGTGGTGGCTCTGGGGCTTCTTCGGGGGTACTTTCTGATCTGGGCAGCTCCGGAACCCACATCCCCATAGCCTTGTTCGTCTAGGCCCTGAGTTTATAGAGTTTGTGGCTGAACCAGGCCTGGGAATGAACTAGTGTTGCCTCTTTCCAAGAAGGTTTCTCTGGGTCACCTGCTCTGAATAGTTCTGGGAATGAGAGTCATGTCTTTGCCAAAAGCAGCAACCCAAAGGAAGGAACAACACCACCCACAGCTCTTCTGAGGCCTCTGAGGTGCTTCGGTCAGATATGACCTACTGTGAAACACCACTCAATGGGGAAGACATACGTGAATGGTTTTTCTGCTCACTGGAGCTCACTAGACAAAGCAGAATTGAAGATAGGCATGTTGAACTTATTGCTCTTCCATCCCAGGATCAGTGGGTTTGGAAGGTTCCCAGCATCATCAATGCTTTTCTCTCCAAGAGATAAAACTGAAGATAAGAATTTTATTTTATTTTAAGCCTTTGAAAAATTAATCCTAAAGTAGTATCTGTTTTTTAAAGACAATTTGGAAAATATAGAAAAGTAAGGGGGAGGCAGAGACAACAGAGCCCAGCCATAGTCTCATCACTCCAGCACAATAAATATACAATAGGAAAACAATTTGTAATTTCCATGATCATGAACTTTGAGGTGAATTTTTAATTCCTGTTCTTCCTAATGGAACTTATGCGTTTAGTTGTCTATTTGTCTCTCCTGGAACTTTTTCCCCAAAGGACTCCATGTGAGCTAAGGTAACAGAGGTGACAATTTGGAACACATGAAAAAATAGCAAAAGAAAATGGTGAGGGATATGTGGGAATGACCCCAAGAAACCCAGTTATCAGCCTGTTCCTATGGGCAGCAATGATGATATTTGGGTTGAATATTCAGTATTAGGACTCCAGGCTCATCTACTTGTAGACTATTCTGATTTCCATACCCAGAGAGAGATTGGGAAACAGAGTCGTTGCAAAAGGTGTCTACTGGAGTTCATTAGGGAAGCCACAGCCCAGTGGGCGTGGCCGGTACAATATCATGCTGCTGCCTCCATGGGTAAGGAGAACTCCTGGGGAGGTGGTGTGGCCATCCCAAAGCCTCCATCACCTGCCCACTCACGCCAGCTCATTTTATTGACCTTACTCTTCCAAGAGGCCATGGAAGTATAAATAATAAAGCAAGAAAGGCAGATGCATTTGGCTGGCTCAGTGGACTTCTGAATGTACTGTGAGTATGAGACCTTCCCTTTCAAAAGATCGGTGCTTCTTGTCTATTCCACACAAAGCTTTCTTCAGATTGAGGGAGGATATAGCACTATCCATAGGAGGGGGTATGAAAGGAAAATTCTAGAGGATCTCCAAAATCCAGGTAAACCCCTCTTGAGGAATTTGTTGAACGTCTTTGGCAGAGTGTTATGGATGTCTACTGCCTAGTGCTTTTCTAGAGAAAAAAGCTTCACGAATGTGGGGATGGGAGAGGTCTTGGGACATAAGTGGTGCCTCCAACTTGGGTCCACCCTTGCTGCATGATGCTGGCCACAGTCAGCCTTGCATGTGAGCTGTTTGGGAATCTTTCTGTCTCTCTGAGGACAGAAGCTGGATCCATCAACTCACTGATTCGTGGAGAAGGTGAGGCCAAGGAGCCTGTTCAATGCATTTCTGCAGAATTGGCTTCACCAGCTGGATTCTCACCACTGATGCACATTGCAACCACGATGTCTTCCTTTGTCCACTCTGAGCCTCATTTCACCCTTTATGGCACAGATAGTCCTGAAGTCGATGATCTCTCAGCCTTTCCAACCCACATATCCCCTCTTCTTAGAATGCAGTCACAGAAGGGGAGGAGGACCAGGTCAGACAAACAGCTGGAAAGTTCTCCAGGGTTTGGAGAAGGCTGTGGGGCTTGCTGGGCTGAGAGTCAGTCTGCAACATCAATATGGACCATTTCCTGGGCATTGCTGTAGTGTCCCAGTGCCTGACACAGAGTGAGGACTCAAACATATTTCTTAAAGAATGAAGGCAGAAATCTACAGGGCAAATTAAGAAGTGGAATGGGGACATGTGCTCCACTCTTTGTTTTCCCAGAAGGAGGAAAAAGTATATTGCTGTGGTCATCAGAGTTTGTTTACAGGGCTTCTCTTACTTCTAACAGGGGAGAGAAGATATATCTTACCACCACTTAGTTCTAAATGTGCTTTTAAAAATAGTAATTTAATTTCTACTGTATATTGAGTGATTTCTTCTAAAAGCAATATCAGTCCTTTAAAACAGGTGAGCCACAGAGCAGGCCTGGAGTGGCTCTTCAAGATGGGGCTCTGGTGAGGGTCTTTGTTGGTAGGCTAAGGCACATCTTTAGCAAGGATTCCCCAGATTTCTCAGCCCAAGGGAGGGCACCGAGTTTACCCAAGTGCTGCACACTCCAAGGGGTGCTCTGAAAAGGTTCTGAGGAAAGGTAGCATCTCAGAGGGCCTGGGGTTCCTGGGGCAGGAAGGGGTTTCTGGAGCAGGAAGGGGTGCCTGGTGCATGCAGCCAAGTGTAGGAAGCATCTCCTCGATGAGCGGGGAACACACTGGTTGCCTGAAGCTCACTCTGTTGGTTCTCAAGACTTGGGAACTTGTCCAAAGCATTCTAAACATTTTGGTCTCAATGGCTTGAAGAAGGATAGTACACCAACTCTTTCTAGCCAGTCAGTTTCATCCCAGGGAAGAGAGGGAGGGTGGTCAACTATCAGGAGAGGAGTGACCTGCCCAAGGACAGGGGGAGGTCTCTCTAAAGGAAACTGTGGTTCCAAACCACTGTGCGCGGAGTAGACCTTCTGTAGCCTGTGTGTGTTCTCCCTGTTTAGGTATTGTTTCTTCAAACTGTGGTGATAATAGGGGAAGCACTTTGTAAATTTGGAAATATTATTATTGTTGAGTCTGCTGTCATCGTTCACTGTTGATTCAGTTGGCTCATCGGGACAGTGTGGGAGGTGGAAGCAGTGCCCTCCCACAGGCAAACGCCCTCTCGTGTAGACTTAAGCCGCCTGTGCTACCTGTGCAGACACTTCCCACCTGGTTTGGATCTGTCTGTAGGAAGAATGACTTCCGGGTCAGTGAGGCACTATTTTATCTAGTCATAAGAGGAGGAAATTATTTTTCCAAATTAATAGGGAGCATGGGAGTAGGATGGTCAGAGACTTGAAATACTGACTATAGCTTTATGTGTCCTATGTGTACCCCCTGGGGTTTGGTTTCTATCTTGTTCTCTTTTTTTCTTGGTTTTGTTTTAGCTTTATCTCTTTATTTATTTTGAGTGACAGCCAAACACACACAGATACACACACACGCGCGTGCGCACGCGCACACACACACACACACACACACTCCAAACTAAAAGCCAACAAACAATTGCTCAACTCAGGAGAGCAACATATCGATTGATTGGGAAATAACCAGTTGCTCAGCTATTTTAATTGATGGAATTAAAAATTAGCCTACTCAGGTATCTAACCCAACTGACAAATTTGGGTCAGTTTAAAGCCTGTGATGATAGATGGAAAGGCCCAGAATTGGGCTGGTGTGGGCTGTTTGGGGGAGAAAGACCAGATGTTGGCACTCAAGGAGCCAGGGCAGGAGACCTCGTGGGGACTGTTGTGACATAGGCATGCAAAGGTGGGAGGGTGCTGAGACCTGGCCAGGCCAGGGTATGGGCTGTGTCCCTTGGGGGGCGGGTGGTGGCAATGCCACCTGATCACCAGCATCTCATGGGGGAAGAAACCAAATTATCAACACCTTCCCCTCATTTAATAGATGAAGATACTCTAAGCCTGAAGGGTGAGGAGACTTGCCTTCAAACGCCTAACAAACACACAAGTTGGGGAGAACGGCTATCCAGATCTGGAATGCCATAATCTGTTCTTGTTTCTGAAACTTGGCAATGTAGAGAAAACTTTAGGGAACAGCAACTGAACATCACTGTAAAGCTGTGCGTGCCACAAAGTGTTCCCGGGATGGCGCTTTCTGCAGGTTCCTTCCCTGCTCCGGCCCTGCCCTGCCCGGCCTCCTCCCAAGGCTCCTGCCAGGCTGCTGAACGGCTTCCATGTCAAATGGCTGTGCAACCTGCTGCTGAGAATGTTTTCTCAGCTCCTTGAAGGACATGTCTTAACTTCTCCACTCCTAGGCACTGGGAACTTGCGCCCACTCTGAATAGCAGAAGCTTCTGTTTTTAATCCGGCAGCCTTTGTAAACATTGCAGTCCCCTAAACCCTGAGATGGAATCCTTCCCATTTTCTATTTTCTTTTGTTTATCTGAAGCGTCCTTGGGAATTTTACTAATTTCTCTTCTACAATCTGTTTTCAGACAGCCCATAGAGCCCTTGTTTATCACCAGCTGTTATTAAGTTTTACCAAAAGGTGGTTTTGGGGGGTAGAAGGTGCTTAGAGAGTGCCTAGGTTCAGAGAGGGAAAGTGCTTTCTGGAATGTCACACAGCTGTGAAGGTATGAGAGCAGAGCACAGAACTCCTGCCTACTTAGTAGTCCTGGCATTTTTAAAAAAATGTATCTGCCCGTATTTGTGAGGATGTTTTTGGCTTCAAGGAAATGACCATGTAACTCAATGTCACTGGGGGTCCAGAGGCCGGGTGTGCTCTGGGGCCAGCTTTTTCCATGGCCCCAGCTCCGGTTTCTCCTAAGAGCCCTTGGATGCATCCTCTTTGTGCTCTGGCTTTGCTTTTGAGTCACTTCCCCCATGCGGCAAAGTTGCTGTTAGTCCCTGCCTGCCGTACCTTCCTGCCCAGGATATCCCAGGAAAGAGACAGGGCAGCACCCCAACATTCCAACAAACAGTCTTGAAATCCTCCCTCATTGTACCTCTTAAGCCACATGCCCCTCCCTAAATAAGTATCAGGGCAGAAATTCCCACCTGCAATGATTGGATTAGGCCTGGCTCCTAAAGCAACCAGTAGCAGGAGAGTCGAGATGCCCCTGCACCAATCAGGCCCTCCATTGGAGTAGGGAGGAGCTTCTGTCCCTGAGGCACATGGGCTGCCTGAGAGAAGAGTATATTACTGAAAATAAGAAAAAGAAAGAGAAGATGAGGAGGAGAGGATAAGAGGAGAAGAAGGGAAGGAGGGGGAAGAGGAGGAGAAGGAGGAGGATGATCTATTGGGAAGCTGGGAGAATGGATGCTGAGGGAGCAATGAGCATTATTCACTAGAATTTTCCAATACTATACTACAAAACTCCTTGAAGACCTTTGTTGTGATCAAGGCTCTATCCACAGTGCTTGACATAGAAGGATTTGGACATGAAGAACCTGGGAACTGGGGACACTCCCAGGTACAGACCCTGCCTGGTGTTCATTCATCTGCTTATTCAGTCAACCAGAAAGAGCCAGCCATGGGAATTTAGCTGCGCAGACCCTGTTGGTGACTGACCCAGTTCCTCTTTGCTGGTACTGCTATGAGGGTTGGCTGCTGACAGCTCACAGTGGCCTTCCCCTCTCCAGAAAATTGTCCTTGGCTGATAAGACCTAATTGACCCAGTTATGCACCATGACCTGCATCCAGAAGACAGATCACAGCCACCAACTGACTGATTCTGTCCAAAAGGCCAGCCTGGAGAGCCCTTCTGCTGTGGACCAGGCCAAGGCTAGATGTCACCTTGGCTCCTTCCCTTTTCCATCCCACTTCCCTCACTTCCTTACAGACTCCTGCTGAGACAACTGCCTCAATACATAACATGCACCTAAATCCCCATCTCAGGTTCTGTTTCTAGGGAACCCAATCTAAGACAACCATGAATAGCCTTTACTGTGGACAGGCTGAGTCTTACCCATGAATTACAGATATATAAGATATAAATCACAGGAAGAAAGTAGACTAAATGATATAACAGATGACCAAGTAAAGAAATCTGCCTTCATTTTACATATGAATTGGTGTAACCATCACTGACAGTAGTATGTCCAACCAGAGAAATCAATAATTAGGCCAACATGGTTTTGGCATCTCTCTGCATCATTAGGACTGGAGATTAAGGGCAAACAGTAACTAAAAGTCTTGCCTCCCAGAAGCTCACAGTGCCATTGGAAGATGTCAAAGCTTAGAGGTGGGTGAAAAGAGCAGCACTCCAGCGCCAGGCAGACCTGGCTGTTCCTCTCCTATGGTGCCATCCCCTTCCCTCCCTGGGAAGGGCGTAGGGAAGAAGGATTCCTGGAGACCTAAGTCCTCCTGGAATAAGCATCCACCACCTAGAGAACATATGCACTTAAACAAAGGGCTTGATCTCTGCAAATTAGTCATGATTCTTTTGGCTGAAGGGGAAAAAATTCACCTCAAACCAGCCAACTCTAAAAGGGAAACTTACTGGCTTTTGTAACTTGGAAACATGGAAGTGGGTAGTAAATTGAGGTAAAGCTTAGTCCAGGATCTCTGGAGATGTCATCGGATGTGTCAGTCCATTTCTGTCTTTCCACCTCCCTCTATCGCTCTCCTCTCCTACATGTGGAAACCGTGGCCACATTCAGCTTCAGGGCTACTTCACAAAGCTAGCCGCCTCAAAGTTTAGGGACTTTTACATTCCCTTAGAAAGACACTGACTGGTCTGATTTTGGTCCACATTCTCGTCTTTAACCAGTCAGTGTGGCAAAGCAATGAAGGTAGGTCTGGGTCACATGCCTACACTATGGGGTATCCTCACTGTGGTCCAATGGAGGGGAGGAGAGCTGTTCCTCAAAGGAATTGCGACACTGTTTCCATAAAGAGGGTACAAAAACAAGAGATGTCTTCTACATTCAGTCCTCCTATTTACAAAATGTAGAAAGTCATTTCTAGTCCCCAGGGTGACTACAAAGGTTAAATGCTATGAACGGGTCAAAGCACTCACAAACTGCTATGTACAACACATACTAGTCACTGTATTTCTTCTTTCGTCTGGTCTTCCGCTGGGTAACTTGTGGGCGATGGGGTTATCACGTTCTTTTTCTCTGCTAACCTCAGGTCTACTACTCAACAAGATAGTCTTCAAGGAAAATGAACCCCACGCTGGGCCTGGCCATTTTTCTGGCTGTTCTCCTCACCGTGAAAGGTCTTCTGGAGCCAAGCTTCTCACCAAGGAATTATAAAGCTTTGGGCCAGGCCCAAGGGTGGAAGGAAAGGAGGGCAGCCAAGGAGCTTACAAGGCAGAACATGGATTTTGGCTTTAAGCTTCTCAAGAAGCTGGCCTCCAACAACCCTGGCAGGAACATCATGCTATCCCCCTTGAGCATCTCTACAGCTTTCTCCTTGCTGTGCCTGGGTGCCCAGGACAGCTCCCTGGACGAGATCAAGCAGGGGTTCAACTTCAGAAAGATCCCAGAAAAAGATCTTCATGAGGGCTTCCATTACATCATCCACGAGCTGAACCAGAAGACCCAGGACCTCCAAGTGAGCATCGGGAACATGCTGTTCATTGACCGGAGGCTGCAGCCCCAGCGTATGTTTTTGGAAGATGCCGAGAACTTTTATGGTGCAGAAACCATACTCACCAACTTTCAGAATTTGAAAATTACTCAGAAGCAGATCAATGACTTTATCAGTAATAAAACCCATGGGAAAATTAATAACCTGATCAAGAATATAGACCCTGGCACTGTGATGCTTCTTACAAATTATATTTTCTTCCGAGGTAAGGCTTTTGGCATGTTGGTGTGGAATGAATAGGATGACCATTAGACTTGGGTTAAAAACCTGGGTTGGCCACTATTTGCTCTTTGACCTTGAATTCATATGTCATTTATCTCTCAGAACCTCGCTTTACCTATCTGTAAAATGGGTACCATAATACATAACTCATCATATGATTATCAAGATTTAAAGTGAAAATGTATGTGAAATGAGCTTTATGAAGTCTGTCATTTTCATGGTTAGTGATTATCCTAACACAACTTTGGTTACAGAGATCGGAATTACATTTTATTCCCATCTCTTAGAAGAGAAAAAAATTCAGAGAGAGATTAACTGACTTACTCCAAGTTACAAAGCCCATCATTGAGAGTCAGGACTGGAACCCATTTCTCTTGGCCCTAGCACTGTGTGCTTTCCAGCACTTTAAGCAGACACCTGAGATAGTGATTGTGTTGATTACGGTGATGGTGATCACTCGGTGGGTCTTCTTATATATAATATATATGAATTCTCCTTATCAGACTTTATATAT